>NC_041233.1:112310211-112320545 GCF_002837175.3 Physeter macrocephalus
ACCCGTGTCCCCTGCATCGGCAGGCGGACTCTCAACCACTGCGCCACCAGGGAAGCCCCATCTTTTTTAAAATTTAAATAATTAAGGCTAAGTTATAAGGAGCATACAAGTTGAGAACTGCTATCTCTCCTGAAACACTGTGCCTTACAGCGTTATATAGACTCTCTTTGTCCCTAATAATTGTTTTCCCTTTAAAAGACCTGTCTTAAGGTCCGTTTTACCTGATATTAACATAGAAACCCTGTTTTAATTATATTAAGTATTTACCTTGTACATACTTTCCCCCTCTTTAAATTTTTCAGTGTCTTATATCACTTGAAAATATATCATGAAATTAAAAAACAAAGTCCTTTATAACAATCCTTGTGTTTTAATTAAGGTAAACTTAGGGTTTCAGACTCCTTGTGTTGAGTTACTTATGCCATTTACACACATCTTCTTGCCTGCATTAGGATTTTTTTTTTCGCCTTAAATTCATTTTTCCCCTCTACTGGCTTGGAAGTTAAATGTTCTATTTCCATTACAAGTTAATATGCATAATTAACTTAAAGTCTAAAGTTGATCTTTTTACCCAAATGTGTAAAGTTCTTAGAATTAATCCTCAGCCCTTCTTTCATATTATGTATTACTGTCACATATTTTGGGTTTACCTTGTTTTTGTTTTTGTTTTCACCCTTAAAGTTAGACATTATTAATGTTAATTCTCTTTATAGAGAGAATATTTGTAGTTCTAACTCTGCTGCTGCCGTTTGTACAGATTCTCAATCAGGTCACTTGCTTTTCAATGTCTCAGGTGAATTTTGGTGCAAGGATTCACCTTTGCTTGGGATCTTCAAGGGAAATGACAAAGCATTGGTTGAAGACACCATCACTCTGGAGGAGTCGTGTGTGTTTCAGTCAGGTGCCCCAGGGTACCGGACCCTGGGATCCTCAGAACTCACTGGAAGCATAAAGGCACACCCAAACCAGAATGAAAGCAGGTTTGTGGTTACAAATTTAAGGGAGTCCTTTCATTTTTCCATTCAGAGTGTAGGCAAAGATGACATATTTTCTCTAGTACTTCCTTTTCCTGGCAGGCTGATTTCTAAATCTGACGGGTGGCTGGCACTTTGAGTATTCTGGACTCACACGGAGGGAACTCTGACCCAGCACATCACCTTCGGTAGCCTGGATCCCTAATCCCAAAACAACAATTAAGGTCCTCCCTCAGTAACTGGGGCTGGGGGAGGGGACGTGTTCCAGGACCCCCTGCAGATACCAAACCCAAGGATGCTCAAGTCCCCTATATAAAAGGGCACAGTATTTGCATATAACCTACCCACATCCTCTGTATACATTAAACCATCTCTACATTACTTCTAATACCTAATACAATGTAAAGGTTATGTAAATAGTTGCCAACATACAGCAAATACAAGTTTTCCTTTGTGGAACTTTCTGTATTTTTTTCAAATACTTTCAATCAGAGATCGATTGAATCTGAGGATGTGGAACCACCCGGTTTCCACCTTCCTCTTCACTTTTGGCCCTGAGATTTTTCATTACTTTCTTTCAAACTCAATTATGGACTGAAATCCATCCCAAGAGAAAATGAAGTCAGAGAGGATTTCCTTAAGTCTTGGTTTCAGTCAAGACTCAAAGCCAATAAAGACATCTTTTGCAACTCAAAACTACAGTCACAGAGGCAGTCACTTCAAACAGTAATGGACACTAAAAACTATTCCTTCAAGGCCTTCGGCTCCCAAGTTAAGATCATGCTGTATATACTCTTAGATCAGGAACGAATTCTCTCTTGACCAAACAGTGTAATAAAATGTTAGAACAGAATTTTACTCTGTGTGAGAGCTCTAATTTGAATGAGAGAGATATACCAATTTCCATTTCAAATCAATATTATTTCCTGCAGGGTTTTCTTGTTCTTAACAATAATAAAAAATTATTATTTGAAAGAAATGTAACGAATGCCTATGCGCTCTACGCAGTGTATTAAAAGCCATTATAGCTGAAGCCCCGATGAGGACAAAACCCAGCCTTCCCGCTCGGTGACTTGCAGTTTAATGGGAAAATCTAAGCAGACAGGGTAGGGGGTCCCCAGAGAAAGAGAAGCAGGCCTGGCTTTTTTGACATAGGAGAAGCCATTTTTGGCCTAAGCCATTTAGTGAACTGAGCCTGGCCACAATGCTTGCCCTTGAACAGGTCTCAGTTATTAATGACCCTAAGGAAACAAAAGAAGGCAAAAACAAAAACAGTTACCAGGCAAGGGAAGTAACAATAGCAAAGGATATATATCTGTCGTGAAGATTCCCAGTCCTGTTTCAGTGGTAAAGACTAGCATGAAGCGCTTTGTTTTGCAGAATTTAAACCCTCCAGGCACTCAACCCCCAGATCTAACAAACCTAAGGGATAATGAGGTTGACTTTTCCTGACCCGCTTGACCTCAATTAACTAAAGCATGGACTCTGCTGACTGCCCAGCCCCTTCATGAATATGCATGTCCCTTAGCTTAAAAGGTGGGGAAACACTGCTTTGGGAAGGATGCCTGGTGTGCTCCTTACTCGCTGCAAGTCCTAAATGCTTTCTTCTGCTCTTTGCCTTGATTGTGTCTTTGGGCTTGACACCCACCAAGAGTCCAACCCAGTTTTGGGTAACATGCAAAAATAGCCAATATAATTCAATATAATGACTTGGTTTACATACAAAATATTGAGATGTCTTTCCAGTGTGGAATTACTTGTCAAGAACAAACAACTATGGTACAAGTCATCAAATTTCTGAGGAAACTGAGTCTTAAGGAAAAAAAATCAGTTTCAGAAGTACAGTTTGATATAAATTACTTCCTGTTGAATGTCAGAGGCTAGGCTGTCGGGTGAGGCCATAGATATATTTGTGAGCTGAAAGGTTAGATTTCTTAACTAAGGATGTATAGGTGTATTCCTCCCATCAAAATGTGCCTCTGTGATTTCTTTTCCACTGAGTTATTGGGAACAAACAGGGGCACAATAAACAAAGATTTAGATTTGTTATACAGTTGTTTCTTCCAAATTAATTCAACTCCTGAAGTTTTTGCTGTGATCGTTAAGTTTCTTCTCTGACACGCTTTTAATCGGCAACCTTGATGCCTTTATTGAGAATGAATCACCCCAATCATGAGTCAGTTGGCACGGACTCCTACCATCCAGCTCCCAGTTGCTCCCACATGCAGTCACCCATTTTCTCCGCAATACTATCTCTACACAGGACCTACATCATTTTCAATTATTTATATGAACATCATTTTACGGTAGCATCTTACTGATAAAACAATACAGGGTTAGATTTTTCCCTTTTTTTCTCTTTTTTCATTTGGAATAATCACCATTAAAATACTAACTCAACAACAAGGTCCTAGTGTAGAGCACAGGGAACTATATTCAATATCCTGTGACAAACCATCATGGAAAAGAATATGAAGGAAAACACATATATGTATGTGTGTGTGTATATATATATATATATATGTATGTATAACTGAGTCACTCTGCTGTACAGCAGAAATTAACACAATGTTGTAAGTCAACTTTACTTCAATAATTGTTTTAATTAAAAAAAAATACTAACTCTACCCCAATACTATCTGGCTCACCTGAACCATACACATATTTTGTAAGTCAAATTTTCGTAGCAGTCAAAAACATTAAATTGGTGGTATTTTCATCAGGATGATCAGAACAAGAACAGACACAAGACCTCTCTCCTTTCATGAATAAGGTGTTTACCTCTAAAGCTTATGTAATCTGGTAGAGCACAGAAATCATAGCCTCAAGAGATAAAAAGTCTTGGAATTGAATCCTGACTGTTTCCACTGACTAGCTCCATGAACTTGGACAAGTTAATTCTCCTTCTGAACCACATCTCTAAAGCAAGAATAAGAATAAATGGAGTGACACCTGCAGCAGGAAGAACCCAGTGCCTGATACTAAGAGTTTGTACAAGCTGAGGCTGTTACGTGATGCTGATGGTGATTACTGTGAGAATTTTCTCCTCTGTATCCTATGAATAATTGGTTAGTGTAGTTTCAAACATTGCCATAGTAACACATTAGTAGAGCATGTTCAAAAGGCATGATATTCCATTTTTTATTAGCGATACTATATTTGTGATGAGATAGCCCTGTCTTGCCACTTTTTTAAAAAATAGATCTTTATCGGAGTATAATTGCTTCACAATACTGTGTTAGTTTCTGTTGCACAACAAATCGAACCAGCCATATGCATTCACATGTCCCCATATCTCCTCCCTCTTGCATCTCCCTCCCACCCTCCCTATCCCACCCCTCTAGGTGGTCACAAAGCACCGAGCTGATCTCCCTGTGCTATGCGGCTGCTTCCCACCAGCCAACTATTTTACATTTGGTAGTATATATATGGCCATGCCACTCTCACTTCGCCCCAGCTTCGCCCTCCCACCCCATGTCCTCAAGTCCATCCTCTGTGTCTACCTCTTTATTTCTGCCCTGTAACTAGGTTCATCAGTACCACTTTTTAAAAGATGACACAAGAAATATGTGAAGGTTGTACATGTTTCTAAAAACCCAGTTTAGTAAAATAACTATTGGTCCCAGAATAGTTTCTTCTCATAGATACAGTTAATAAAGTAGTAACTAGTCACCTGAATCTAAGTGCTTCTATTTTCTAAAGCTTTATGCTTCTAAAGATCACTAAGCATCTTACTCCAGAAGACTGGTTCCTTCATGTAGTTGGGTAGATGATGGTGATAATTTTATACCCTTCACTTTCCCACCCTGGCACCCGACAGTCATTTATGCCAAAGCTGGTTGCCCCTGAAATAAGGTGGTCAGGGTCTTAAAACTGATAACCAACGAATATCCCAGGAGTAGGAGACATTCTCAGTAATGTCCAGAACTTTCGTTTGCCAAGATTGCTCTATGAAAATCTTTTCTGAGTCTCGTCTACCAACTAAAGATAAGCATATAAGAATAAAGTGGCAATATATACAAGGATGAACGGAGAATGTTTACAAGCACTGGGTATGAGTTCCAGTTACAAACGTATTGGTTGAATAAAAAATTTGGAATAGGACAAAATATGCTGCTGAATCAGCACCAAATCTCAACTGTAACTGACAATGCATGAAAATAATAATTAGTTACAATGAGTACTTATCTATGTGTTGTTACAAAAGAAATGACGAGCCCAAAATGGAGTCACTTGTGTTAAAAACAAGACAATACCTAACCTAACTGTAGTTACAACCTTCCCCAGGGATGTAGTCCTAACAGGTCAGTGTGGAATTTTCTGGTCAGTGTCAATGAAGTAAAGTATCACATGGGCCCTCTTCATCTCCCAAAGAAAGATGAGGTATCCCCCTAGTAAGACTTTTGTCTCCAAAAGGAGATGACCTAATATGAAATCATACTTCTTTTCCATTTATGGTTTCCTTATTCTGACTTTAAAAACCTTTCCCTCTCCTTAGCTCTTTGGAACTCCTCTCAGCTCACTAGACGGAATGCTGTTCCACTCACAGATCATTCAGTTAAGCTAATAATATCTTTAACATGTACTGGGTTGACTTTTGCTTAACAGTATCAAGAAAAAATGATGAATAAACTGTGAACCTAATGTCCATCAGTTCATTTGAATGAACTATAGAACATGATTATTCTTTCAGACTTGCCTTGAATCAAAAGTCACTTCTGATCTAGATCCACAGTATTTAGAGCTCGTAAGTGCCAAATAAAAAACTGGCCTGTAATTTAATTTGACCAACACTACAGTAAATCCTCTACATATGAACCTTTGAGTTTGAACTTTCAAAGATGCAAACGTGCCCAGAGAAAGGATGAAGAGAGACAAGAGGAAGAAGTAATTGAAGAACCAAAGAGATTCACGACGCAGGAAATGGCAAGGGGACTTTCTCTATTTGAGGAGGCACTGTTAGTTTTTGACGCACAGGACCCGAACGTAAAATGGTACACGAAGGTTGCAGCCGCCGTTCAGAACGCAATTCAGCGCTACCGTGTCATCTATGACGAGCAAAAAAAGAGCTACTACCCAGACATCACTTGATCGTTTTATCAAGACGGTAGATAGAACTGAATCCAGCAAGGAACCAGAACCTGTGCCATCAACGTCAGGGGTGAGTGAAAGTGCAGCTTGCCCCCCGTCTCCTGTTGCTGACGATCCTTCAGCTCTACCAACTCCCCGCTCCTCTCCCTCCTCAGTCAGTAACTCTTCTTGCCTGTTCACTTGATGCAGCCCCTGTGTGCCAGCTGTTGTACGGTCCTGCTGTACTTTTCAAGGGACTGTACTGTAAGATTGAAACTGTTTTCTTTATTTTTTGTGTTTGTTTGTTGTTTATGTATTATTTGTGTGAAAAGCATTATAAACCTATTACAGTACAGTACTATATAGCCGATTGTGTTAGTTGGATACCTAGGCTAACTTTGTTGGACTTAACGAACAAATTGGACTTACGAACACACTCTCGGAATGGAACTCGTTCGTGTGTAGGGGGACTTACTGTATTATCACTTACAAAAATTGTAGGCCATTCAAAACCCTGTAGCAAAACTCTAAAACTGTATTTATTGCCTTATGAATTTTATGTATGTACTTCTAGATTATAGATAACATAAAACAAACAATGACTGCTAGAGATAATTAAACAAAACAATGTTTTTAGGGGAAAAAATACACTTTTGTCAGCATTTGAATGAATGACCTAGCTTCTGGAAATTATGGATAGAGGTGTTAGAATTAGACAACAGATCGTGTAATTTGGTTGATAATTTTAAATACAGTAAATCAGTGCTTAGAAATTTTCCTAATGCAATATTTACCTTCTTAAAGCCATGCTCTTTATATAGCAATTTAGCTAGCATAAAAGTCAGCTACTGATATACATTCATAATCTCCCCATAGATAATGATCTCTAGGTAAATACAAAGTAAAATTTGAGGTAATAAATCCCGCCCCAGAGCCCAAGGGGATGGGGAGCTACGGTGTTGATTCTTGACAATATGATTACCTGTCTTGTGTATGTGTGCCCTTAGACATTCCTAATTGGCCCACTCTTCTTGGAGATGTTCAGCATATCAGCTTGTACCGATTATTCATTGCTGACTTTAAGTAACCACTTTTTTAATTTAAGCTACTCCAAGCACCAAAAATCCAGTGTTACTTGACAAACTAAAGGCTTTTAACATTAATTTAATGAACAGAGTAGTTACATATGCCTACAAAATGGACATCAAAATTTAGTATCATAGAAAAGCTTTATAAAGTTCTTACTCTATTTAAGGAAAACCACTTAGGTCTTAGAAAAATTTGATTTTGGAAAAAATACGTAGTATAATGAGCAACCAATTTGAAATTATTAATATAAATTCATTTATATTCAGTCATAGTATCTAATGTTCTGTTGATTGATTAGATAGAAGCCAAATATAAATATCATAACTCATAAAAAAACCACTCAATTTAAAACCAGGTAATTTTCATCTTCATAATCCTCCATTAGAAAATCAATTTTAAGCAAACATACTATATTTATATATATATATCCCCACTAAGAGTCTAAAATGATCTGAACTTCATTTGAATCTTTTTGTTCACCATTTTATGAACTAACGTGACCCATAACTTGAAAGCTACATTATCAAAATATTTATTCACACCAATCTTTCTTACAAATTTATAAATCATTTAATGTCGTAGCACAAAGACTTCAGATAAAACTTGAAATAATAATAAATCATGACTAAGTTACATTTATTCTAAAACTGAAAATATGATTCAATTATTTGGAAATATTTAATCTAAGATGTTAATATGGAGGGGAAAAACAAAGCTATATTAAATAGTAATCAAAAGACATTTAGTAAAATTTAATATCCTTTCTTGATTTGAATCAGAAAATTTGGGGATACAAGAAAATAACATCTTATGTGAATTTAACAGAACAAAAGTCAGCATTAATCTTAATAATGAAAAAGAAAGTATTTTTGTGAAAGACCCAAGAATAAGATGCCAACCTTCCTTAATGTAGTTTAACTTCTTGTTTTTCCTCAGTGTTTTCCAATGCAATTAGATGACAGAACTAAATAAGGAGTATAATTATTTAGAATAAAAAACAAAATGTTCATTTCTTCCAGAAGACAAAAGAATCAACAAATACTAACTAGAAATGAGTTCAGTAAAGTCACTAGTTAGGGAAAAAAATCATACTTTAACATATATTAGCCAGAACCATTTAGAAAATATAATGGAAAAAAAATCTCATGCCAGTGTAACAAGGATTAAAATGTAGCAATAAGGATTTAAAACAAAGCCTTAGGAATATATTTAAAAACTGTGAAAGATCTATGTGAGGAAAATGGTAAACCTCTCCTGAGAAGCATAAAAGGTTTAAACAAATGAGATACAGTCATTAATGGATTTAAGTTCCCATATCTTAAATACTACAAATAGGGATCCAAGCAACACAATACCATCAATGGGGACAGGAACAGAAATTATTACTGTGCCAAAGTAACACGCAGCATCCTTGTTTAGTAGGATATTTTCACATCGAATATTAAAAATTAAATAAGTATCTCTGCATGCCTAGCATTTAGGTTTTAGTTCCAGTCATAGGCTCTACCCTCTTTATTGTCTTATATGCCTTTATGTCATCACTTGAGATTCTAAAGACGTTGTTGAAGGTTAGAAGATACTCAGCATCGGAATGTCTATTTTTGATTAGACAGTGATATATAAACTTGTGCAATATATGCACACAAAAATAAAGTATATACAGTTAATTTCAATTATTAACAATGATCACAAAAATACTGCTCATACTTAAATAACTTTAACAAATACACAACACTAACTGTGGTTGTCATATACATCAAATTAAATATTAAAATATAAGAATATTTTTAGGGTCTTAATGCCTGAAATAAAATAGATTTACTCATTCACACCTAATATGTATTCCAACTACATTTTCAGTGCATCTTCCAGAGTAAGAACAGGGTTGAAATGACTGAAGAAAGCAGAGAGAAGCAAGCCACAGATGTGAGATCATTCTTGAAATCACATTCATGATTTCAGAATCTATGCAATTCTAAAATAGCAACACTGTTACCAAAAAGATCTAACTCAAGAACAATGAGCCTCCCACTTCAAGATATATCCAAATACACAATATCTTTTCACAACAAAGTTATCTGGAGGTTTTGCCTCAAGTCATCATAAAAGGATCATCATTGTATTTAACAAGAATAATGGAAAGGTGAGTGAAACCTACCAGAGACACTGAGTTCTTATATTTGAACAAATTGATGACTACAGCTATGTGTAAAACAATTATGGCCTGAAGTAAATATCAGTTAGATTCTCCTTGGCTAATGCTTTCCTCAATACACTTTTAATTTTCTCAAGAGAAAGTAATTATCATAGCAGCGAGTAATGATTATTTGATACCCACAGTGAGTCCAAAGTACTGCAAGGTGGTACCATCACTTGTGTTTGTAAATATTTTATACTATTTAGAGAAACATGTAGTCAAAGTAATTTTATTTATTTTTTAAAATTTTTTAAAACATCTTTATTGGAGTATAATTGCTTTACAATGGTGTGTTAGTTTCTGCTTTATAACCAAGTAATTCAGTTATACATACACATATGTTCCCATATCTCTTCCCTCTTGTGTCTCCTTCCCTCCAACCCTCCCTATCCCACCCCTCTAGGTGGTCACAAAGCACCAAGCTGATCTCCCTGTGCTATGTGGCTGCTTCCCACTAGCTAGCTATTTTACTTTTGGTAGTGTATATATGTCCATGCCACTCTCTCACTTTGTCACAGCTTACCCTTCCCCCTCCCCATGTCCTCAAGTCTAGTCTCTATATCTGAGTGGTTATTCCTGTCCTGCCCCTAGGTTCTTCAGAACCATTTTTTTAGATTCCATATATATGTGTTAGCATACAGTATTTGCTTTTCTAAAAGTAATTTTAAAATTGTATTTCATTTACTTCAAAGGGTGAAGACAATTATCCTCATTTCAAAAGACTAGTTTGTAGGTCCCATTTGTTTATTTTTGTTTTTCTTTCCATTTCTCTAGGAGGTGGGTCAAAAAGGATCTTACTGTGATGTATGTCATAGAGTGTTCTGCCTATGTTTTCCTCTAAGAGTTTGATAGTGTCTGGCCTTACATTTAGGTCTTTAACCCATTTGGAGTTTATTTTTGTGTACGGTGTTAGGGAGTCTTCTAATTTCATACTTTTACATGTACCTGTCCAGTTTTCCCAGCACCACTTATTGAAGAGGCTGTCTTTTCTCCACTGTATATTC
>NC_041233.1:112320922-112322292 GCF_002837175.3 Physeter macrocephalus
AGATTGCTTTTGCTATTTGGGGTCTTTTGTGTTTCCATACAAATTGTGAAATTTTTTTTTCTAGTTCTGTAAAAAATGCTAGTGGTAGTTTGATAGGGATTGCATTGAATCTGTAGATTGCTTTGGGTAGTAGAGTCATTTTCACAATGTTGATTCTTCCAATCCAAGAACATGGTATATTTCTCCACCTATTTGTATCATCTTTAATTTCTTTCATCAGTGTCTTATAGTTTTCTGCATACAAGTCTTTTGTCTCCTTAGGTAGGTTTATTCCTAGATATTTTATTCTTTTTGTTGCAATGGTAAATGGGAGTGTTTTCTTAATTTCACTCTCAGATTTTTCATCATTAGTGTATAAGAATGCCAGAGATTTCTGTGCATTAATTTTGTATCCTGCTACTTTACCAAATTCATAGATTAGCTCTAGTAGTTTTCTTGTAGTATCTTTAGGATTATCTATGTATACTATCATGTCATCTGCAAACAGTAACAGCTTTACTTCTTCTTTTCTGATTTGGATTCCTTTTATTTCTTTTTCTTCTCTGATTGCTGTGGCTAGAACTTCCAAAACTATGCTGAATAAGAGTTGTGAGAGTGGGCAACCCTGTCTTTTCCTGATCTTAGAGGAAATGCTTTCAGTTTTTCACCATTGAGGACGATGTTGGCTGTGTGTTTGTCATATATGGCCTTTATTATGTTGAGGAAAGTTCCCTCTATGCCTACTTTCTGCAGGGTTTTTATCATAAATGGGTGTTGAATTTTGTCAAAAGCTTTCTCTGCATCTACTGAGAGGATCATATGGTTTTGCTCCTTCAGTTTTTTGATATGGTGTATCACGTTGATTGATTTGCATATATTGAAGAATCCTTGCATTCCTGGAATAAACCCCACTTGATCGTGGTGTATGATCCTTTAAATGTGCTGTTGGATTCTGTTTGCTAGTATTTTGGTGAGGATTTTTGCATCTATGTTCATCAGTGACATTGGCCTGTAGTCTTCTTCCTTAAAAGCTTTGGCAAAGCAAAGGATACCATAAACAAGACCAAAAGACAACCCTCAGAATGGGAGAAAATAGTTGCAAATGAAGCAACTGACAAAGGATTAATCTCCAAAATTTATAAGGAGCTCATGCAGCTCAATAACAAAAAGACAAACAACCCAATCCAAAAATGGGCAGAAGAACTAAATAGACATTTCTCCAAAGAAGATATACAGATTGCCAACAAACACATGAAAGAATGCTCAACATCATTAATCATTAGAGAAATGCAAATCAAAACGACAATGAGATATCATCTCACACCGGTCAGAATGGCCATCATCAAAAAAAATCTAGAAACAATAAACTCTGGAGAGGGTGTGGAGAAAAG
>NC_041233.1:112322515-112420427 GCF_002837175.3 Physeter macrocephalus
AGTGGTGAGGTGGATGGACCTAGAGTCTGTCATACAGGGTGAAGTAAGTCAGAAGGAGAAAAACAAATACAGTATGCTAACACATATATATGGAATCAAAGAAAAAAAATGTCATGAAGAGCCTAGGGGTAGGACGGGAATAAAACACAGACCTACTAGAGCATGGCCTTGAGGATATGGGGAGGGGGAAGGGTAAGCTGTGACGAAGTGAGAGAGTGGCATGGACATATATACAACTACCAAACGTAGGGTGGATAGCTAGTGGGAAGCAGCCGCATAGCACAGGGAGATCAGCCAGGTGGTTTGTGACCACCTAGAGGGGTGGGATAGGGAGGGTGGGAGGGAGGGAGACGCAAGAGGGAAGAGATACGGGAACATATGTATATGTATAACTGATTCACTTTGTTGTAAAGCAGAAACTAACACACCATCGTAAAGCAATTATACTCCAATAAAGATGTTAAAAAAAAAAAAGACTAGTTTGTAGAAGAGTAGCTAGGTGAACACACAGGAAGTTCACAGAAAACCTCAAATATTTCCAAATCCTAAAAACAAACCAAAAAGAAAAAAAAAAGTAATTCACACGTGTGAAGCTGAATTTTTTATTTTTTATTTTTTTAAACTTTTTTTCAGCGGTTTGAGAGATGGCAATTTTATTTATTTATTTAATTTTCGGCTGCATTGGGTCTTCATTGCTGCACGCGGGCTTTCTCTAGTTGAAGTGAGCAGGGGCTACTCTTCATTGCAGCGCGTGGGCTTCTCACTGCAGTGGCTTCTCTTGTTGCGGAGCACGGGCTCTAGGCACAAGGGCTTCAGTAGTTGTGGCCCACGGGCTCAGTAGTTGTGGCTCACGGGCTTAGTTGCTCTGCGGCAGGTGGGATCTTCCCGGACCAGGGCTCGAACCCGTGTCCCCTTCATTGGCAAGCGGATTCTTAACCACTGCACCACTGGGGAAGTCCTGAATTTTTTAAAGTTACATAATCAAATGACCACACTTAATTCAACTGCCAAAATAAACAAAACAAAACAAAAACCTGTCTGCAAATTGTACAGTATTTAGATAGAAAGAGATTGCTAACTGGTTGATAATAGCCTCCTAGTAATTGCAAAAGGCAGAGACTTTCATGAAACAAATCCCTTTCTACACAGAATGGTAATTCACGATGCATCGTATTTTCAGCAAGATTCTGGCTGTTTGGAGAATAAGAATTAGTCTCTCATCCCATTGTTTCATTTCACTAATTTATTCGATATATAAATGAAACATTTTCTAAATGAATTTTTTGATTCCAAAATAAAATACATGATTAAGTATATTTTCTCCAGGTATCCTATTCATATTAATGGTACTTTGAACCATATTCCTTAGGTTTTGTTGCTTTTGATACCGATTGTGAGTTTGCTCTTTCAAGTTCAATGACTTATTTTTATCAGAACTCGTGCACTCTGCTTATCTATGAATATTTTTCAATATGGGAAGCATGTTTTATCTATTTCTAAAAAAAAACCCTTAGGATATCTCATTCACCTGCAGTTTGGCTCCATTTTCTGCAATCTATGTAGAGCATCCTTCACATATATATTTCACCTAGTTTTCCCCATGAATGTATTCTAAATAACAAATGTGTCTTTATCATGTTCTGTTTCTTGTTAGTCAGTGCACATTGCCCCTTCCAAAACCAAATGCTTTTCTAAGTGCTTCTTTAGAGCTTATCAATTAAGTTTGAGCTTATCAATTAACCAGGAGGCTTTTAAACCCTAATATTTATATTCTAATTAAAATACGATAAAACGCATCTTCATAACAATTGGCAGAATCCAAGTTATAAGCAGGTGATATCCAATCCAGTCTCCAGAGCTGCAGATAATGCCGATCCATCCTTCTCCTAAGTAATTCATCTAAATCACTGCATCATTACTGGAGTTGACATCACAGAATATTATTACAAAGGGAAGACAAAGGAAAGTCATTCCAAGAAATGTATATACTACAACCCAAGTTGGAGAAAGTAAATGGTGACCTATTTGGGGAGCAGGAAATAGTCTGAAGGGAAGAAGCAGGGTTTGAGGGAACGATGATCCAAGAGAAGCCTGGGAGGAGAGCTTCTGACCAACGTTGGATGGACTTGAATTCCACAGCGCACTTGGACAGTCTTTCACTGTCAGTGAAGACCTACCGAAACCTTATGAGGATTATAACACGATCAGATTGGTATTGTGAGTTTTTGATTGTGAGCAGGGAGGGTGGACTAAGAAAGGGAGACCAAGGAGAAGAGTTAGAATGAGTTAGAAGGTACTGAAGTACCAGGTGGTTTGCTGGAACCCACGCCGTGCATCTCCTTCCTGTTTCTCTCAGGCATTTTTCCCATTTTCATTTTATTCAGTACAGTTATCATTTATCAGTTCTTCACACTGGAGCTAAGATTTACCATCAAACCACAATTTCAGCTTTTGTTTCTACTTGTCATCTGTGCGTCACCCACCCCCCAATTCTCTCCTTCGACCTATTTGCATTTGCTTTTCTACCTCTGGAACCACTTCACTTTTCATGCACCAGAGAGATGCTGGTGAGGTTATTTCCAAGGAAGCATCCAGGCTTTTCTCCCCTCCATATGGCACCTCTCCAGGCTCATCGGAGACTCCTCTCTTGGACACGCAGCTGTGATGAGAGCAGCTTCAATCACTATCTCTCTGATCACCGCACTTTTTAAAATCCTACTTCTTATTCAACCTTACTTTGATTCCGATAGAATTCAACTTGCTTCTCAATTGAAGATGGCATTCCTGTCAACTGAGCTGTTTCCCGTTGCTCTGTCTTATATTAAAAGCATCCGATTGTTGTTTTTATCCATTATGTGAAAAGAGAAAAATTGTATTTGAGGCCAGCCTCACGCACGGTCCACATGGGACCGCGTGGGTCGCCATGATTTCCCTCCATCTGGTCCCTCTTGCCTCCTGTGCAACGTATATGCACTTCCTCACCTGTGCCTGAAGCCCCACTCCAAGGACCTCATTCCTTCAGCTCAAGGTCGGATCTCTGTTCAAAGGAGACTCCCCCCGGAGAGAAGGAGAACTTTAAACTACCACCAGGAATCCCCTCTTTTGTTAGATTGAATTTTTTTTTTTTAGATTGAATTTTAAACTCTCGTCTGGGGAGAGACCTGAGGGAAAAGAAAGAAGACGCTCCAGAAATCTGAAGGGGAAGAGAGTGGAAGGTGGAGGATGTTAGCTCTGAATTCTGCCCAGAGCCGACTCTGAGTTACAACCCCATGGACATCACTGCATTACATGTTTTCATTTTGGGCAGAAACACTACAGTTGTGTGGCTTGTAAATATCACTAAGTTCGTTTGCCATATGTGTGACCTCCGGGCATTGTATGCTTTTTCTGAGACCCATACAACTGTGTGTGCTCTTACACAATTCACTATCACCACCTTCTAAAGATTGTGAAATATAGTTCATTAGCAGTACGTAGTTCATTAGTAATGAACATTAGCCTTGCTTGGAAAATGTAAAAAAAAAAAAAAAAAAAATTAAAGCTTCAAAACCATTAGTTTTGCTGAGAAGATCTTTGAAATTTTGTAGAAGACTTTGATATTTCACTGGAAAAAAAATTCACTATAATTCAATTTATTCTTCCAGAGAAAAAAACCTGAGTCAGAATCAGGAGAGCCTAAATGAGCCAAAATGTCACCATCACAATAATATTTGAAAAGAGTGAAGAATAGCGGGAAAAAAAAAAAAATAAAGAAAAGCTCATGTGCCTGAGAATTAGCTCTATAGCGGAGCAGAAAGAGAGAAAGAAATAATAAAATACCTTCATTTCCAGCTATAATTACAAACACACACATTCATGGTATTTCCCTACTAAATCACAAGTCTACGTATCATTAATATACTTAAAAGATTCAGAAATCAAAACAGTGCATAAGACTTCTTCACTTTTATAATATTCTGAAGAAACTCAAAGCTGCTTAGAAGCCAAGAGTAGCAGACCTTCTTAGAGTCAGACCTGGGAGATGTCAGCTCTCACATTACTCAAGGTGGAAAGACAACTCCAAGTTCTGTGAGGTGATAAGAACATCAACACACATGAGTGGTGGGATTTAATCTATTAGTAGAGGTTGGCATGGTTTAAGGATGGCTTAGCAAAGACAGGGGGCCATTTTTCTTATAAAAGTAAAATATGCACAGATGACTGAGAAGGAGATGCACAGGGAAGTTATTACACCACGAAACAGCATGCGAGTTATCTAAGAGTCATTGAAGCTTCTTGCAAGTCTTTTTCTTTTCCCCCCTGATAAAGAGAAACTTTGGATAATGTCTTAACGTGTCATAGGTAGATAATGCCATGTTTGTGACGTTTCTGCAGAAACAAAAAACACTTTGTCTGCTCTTAAGTTGTTTAGATACTATGGTTAGTAGACAAAGAATCAAATGTTAATTCAAGAAAATTAAGTTCAATTTTTTTTTAAAAGTTGAAGGAATACAGCAGAGTAAATTTTCATGTGGTGCCTCAGCTGAAACCCAAAAGCAATATTCTTCTAAAAACATGAAAATTGACGCTGGTTTATTATTGTTAATAATAATAATAATAATACTATTACTCTCACCCTTCCATCTGTAACTTTACATGTGATTCCTAGGTACTGGTAGGGTTATTCCCACACAGAGCTGCACAACATATACGCCTACCCCTTTCTGTGAGTTTGTACACAATTACATACAACAAATCTTGCCCCATCCATCGCCAGTACTTGTAGTGTATCGATATCTTATTAAACGTCAGGAAAAAAACCCCAAAAACTAAAAAAAAAAAAAAACCCAAAAACTAAAAAACAAGAACTAAAAAAACTGATTTTTTGCCAGTTGGGGATATGGTGCACTCTCAACAAACTTCATATTTGCCTCACTTGAAACGAACATACCTAAAAGGTTTGCCCACAAATTTTCCGAAAGAACTCTTTGTATATGTTGGTCACACACTTATTTTCTCAGTGAGGGCCACAAGCATGCTTGTATCTGAGCAAAAAGTGTAGGCTGCAGAATGCCGGTTATAAACAGTTAACAGGTTCTGCCATTGGGTTCCCATAAAGCTTCTTGATCTGAATACTTCCTTAAACAGCAAGATTAGTGCTATAAGACATAAATAAGAAGTCTTTGGCCCTTATAAAGACAACAGATGAAGTTCAAGAGAAGAGTAGTTTTATGGCATGGCTATGTTTTCTTGGATAATTTCCCTGTTGTTTTTAAGTTAAATTTTTGTCCTGTTTCCTTATTGATCTGTTGATAAGTAAATATGGAAGGAATTCAAGGGGCATAACCTCTCTTTTATATGTCATAAAAAAAGAATGATCAGAAGCTGTAGGCTTGTGTGTTGTGTTCTCCCTAAAAAAGTAAAATTCTGTGCCAAGATAAAAAGAATCATCTTTCCACTTTTAAGTGAAGGAGAAAGGAGCATAAATATATTGATTTGTGCATACAATACAATGCCCTTTATTTAACATTTAAAACAATGATCACAGACAGATCATATTGTAGAAGGGCATGTTAAAAACAAGCACCTACACTAGTATTACAGTTATCACATTAGTTAACTTTCAGAACTTCTGAGTGTTTATAATATGTGTCTAAATGAGAAAATAATTAGGATTTTCAACCTCAGTGTGCAAAAAAATCATATGCATAACTTTCTACTTTAAGAATGCAAATTAAAGCACAAATTATAAACATTTTGGTCTAACTTTGCAAACCTTTTTTCTAATGATAATATTCGATATGCTTTCATTCACTGCTGGTAAGAGTAAAAATTTGTACACACTCTGGAAAATACTTAGGCCACAAGACCAAGGACCCTCAAATGCTATAATAACCTTTGGAGGATCTATACTAATAAAATCAGATTTATATACTTCATTGAAGGTAAGTTACAGGTGTTCAATTTAGTGACTCACAATTTTTAAAGCTTATACTCCATTAATAGTTATTGTAAAATATTGGCTATCCTCCCTGTTGTCCTGTATATCCTTGTAGCTTCTTTTATACATCCAGTCTAGATATCTTTTAAAAGTTCAAGAAAGTTCAAAACATGACCAAGATGCCACAGAGTATCCATTTTATAACATGGAAAATGATAATATTGGCACTGTTTAAAAAACGTTTCCTGTATAAACACTGAGGATACAGAGTCCCAGTTTAATTTAAATATAATCTATGCGGATGTCTTCATCTATAGCTACGTTTACATCCACGTTTTGATAGCCATCTCCAAAATGCTATTCAACTGTATCCTTAACAAATAGGTTCAAAGAACCACAGAAAGGAATGTGACTGTGAGAAACTACAGATAATGAATGTAATTACTTGGTAATTTAAAGAGTGTAGACCTCCCTTGGGTTTTAAACTTTTCTCTTTTCTTGCCTCTCCTCCCCACCTGGACTTGATTTGACAGTGCCCCTCTTTCCTCCCTTCATAATGTTTTTCCATCATTTTTCAGTCATCCTCTCCAGCGCCAACTTAAATATGCTGTTTTATTTTTTTATTTAATATATACATTTATTTATATTTATTTACTTATTTTTGGCTGCTTTGGGTCTTGGTTGCTGCGTGCGGGCTTTAGTTGCGGTGGGCGGGGTCTACTCTTCATAGCGGTGCGTGCGCTTCTCATTGCCGTGGCTTCTCTTGTTGCGGAGCACGGGCTCTAGGCGCGCGGGCTTCAGTAGTTGCAGCACACGGGCTCAGTAGCTGTGGCACGTGGGCTCAGTAGTTGTGGCGCACGGGCTTAGTTGCTATGCAGCACGTGGGATCTTCCCGGACGAGGGCTCGAACCCGTGTCCCCTGCATTGGCAGGCGGATTCTTAACCACTGCATCACCAGGGAAGTCCCCAAATGTGCCGTTTTAAATAAGAATAGTTTCACTTTTCACTTCTGCCCAATTTCCATCTATATCCGCATAATTCACTTGACTTATCGATATTGAGCCTCACGCTACTACTTGTTAAGACGTAAAATTTGTTATTAGGTAAATCATACCTCTTCATTCGCCTTACTGCAAGTATATGCAGAACCAGCTCATTTGTAACATGCATTTATTTACACAGGAGTGACTGACTCCAGGGAAAACCTTGTCCTTAAAGTGCTGACATAATTCACTATACCTCTGCAATTATTAACTTTCACTGCAGTAACTGAAATCTTGCCTTTGTATAATCCTTGATTCTATTTTTCTTAATGTCTGTGTATTTCCTCAAATGATATAATCTATTCTTGAATTTCAGGCTACATTTCATAATTTATATACCATTCTAATGCTTTAGACTCTAAGCTTGGTAAGTGTTCACTGAAGTAAAATGATTAAAATTCACTTTTATTTTCCATAACAGAGCTTAAAGATTCAAGAGTATTAAAAAGATGATAACATCTAATACTCTACAGCATGATTAATAGGTGATTCAAAATTAATAAGTAAGCTGATCTACACAATTATAAGCCATATTAAATACGAATACACATTGGTTTACAAAATGGAATTTAACGTAAGGCAATCATACATATACATCCATATAAATATACACACATGTAAAATCTAATTTTTAGAAAAAAAAGGCAGTATTTGGGTAGTAAATATGTAATGAGCTGATATTAGATAACATATGGCTATTTTTCGAAAATGATTAAATAAATTCATTAATGAGGAATCAAAAATGATTTATACGTTTAACACGAAGACAGTAGCATTTTATTAGCTTATTGAACAGTCAGCCACCAAGAGACCTACACTAAACCATGTGGCAGCTTTGTGGCTTTATTACCACGACTTGTAATTGGACAAAGGAATAAACTGTGATGATTATGTAACTGACTTTCTTTTGTATTCATAAACTGGCCCTTTGGGTATTTATAGAATAAAAGATTTTAAATCACATTCCCAATTTCAGCATAATTGCAATAAAGGAGAATCCCCTAGTGTTAACTATTCTGAAAGTGACAACACTCGTTCAGTGACACATGTCCTGGTCTGTATTAAAGCTCTGTCACTGTCGGAAATAAGACTGATACACTGATATCACCATCTACTGATAGCTGTTGAAGCTGAGGTATGGACACACACCTTCCCATAGATATCTCTACCGTTTTTACGTCTGAACATTTTCACGATCAATTCTTTACAAAACAGCAACCGTATCAGCCAACTTCTGAGCGCCTCAGTTTAGGCGTGAAAAGGAGATTACCTGACATGAGCAAGCTTATACTTCTCTGTCTCCCTGCACAACCTACACAGACAGGTGCAGGCACCCGTAGACACAATGCCACAAACACACAGACCATGCTTGTAAACACTTCCCTAAATTTAACATAAAAAGACAACTGCTTCAAACATATCAAAAAGAAACACACAGGACTAGACAGATGAAAAGCACACAAATGTCACATAGCTTTCCTTAAGGAGCAATGTTGAGTTCATCACTCTATAAACGGGGGTAATAAGTACAGCTTTAGCTCAGCACTCTCTACTCTGATTCTTCTCCACAGAGGGTGCAATCTCTTCAACAGACATTGACTAAGAGGTTAAAAGCAGAACTCCTTCAAACACCTTGATGCTGTTCAAATTATAACTGGGCAAAATTCAATTTACATTTTATACTACTTGCGTTCACAGCATATTTCCATGCAGTATTTCTGAAATACTAATACTAACAATTCTTGTGGAAGATAGAGAAGCAGGCCAGTGGTGCCAGGCTGCGTATTTTTGATGACAAAAAGCCTGAGTGTTCACCAGCTGCAGTTTGCCGTCAGTAAAAATGAATCTGAAACAGATGCCAACTGCATCAACAGCTTGAGTCCTATACATTTTTTATTAGGCAAAGACACAAATCAAGAGAAAAGTACATAGGTGCAGAACACATCAAAGTATGCCGCTATTTCACTCCAACACATATGGGTCTATCGGATGGGCTCTCCCCTATCTAGAACGTTCCGCCCTGGACGCTAGAAAACCGAGTACCAACTGGTTAAAAACGAATCCCCTTCCTCTCTGTGCTCTCCTTTGCCAAAAACTTAAACTTTAGTCACTTCTGGACTGCTTAGACATTTGTTTAGAAGAACTTAGGAGAGGATGCTAGCACTGCCCACAGCAATATAATGGGAGCCATCAATGTAATTATAATTTTCTAGTATCTACATTAAAAAAAAACAACCGAAAAAGAAACAGGTAAAATATTAATAACATTTATTTAACGCACTGTACACAGAACATTATCATTTCGAATTATAATCATACGAACAATATTAACTGATGTGTCTGTTTCCACTTTCTGGATGAAATGTGCACTTACAGCACATCTAAATTTTGCCTGGGAATACTTTTCCGGTACTTAGAGTTCATAAAATTTATAATTGAAAAAGTAGATACGCCTACCCCAATTTTCCCAAACACACTTAAAATTTGACAATAATGGAATCGAGCATTGGTTTTTTTTTTTTTAAAAAGTAAATCTATTTAAATGGAATTAAATAAAAATGTCAATCTTACAGGCCCCTAGGTGGCGCTATGTCCGCGGACCCTCTACACCAATCAGAATGTTTTCAGGTAAACGTGAAAAAAACGGACCTCAGAAAACGAATCTGAAAAGATCTGAGTCTCCAGAATGACCTCTAGGACTTACAACAGTCTCCCAATGGCAATATGGAAAGTAAAAGTTAGAGGTGGAGAACTGATGAGAGAGAGGCTGAAGATCCCACAGTAAAAGGACTGCAAAGAAGATCCGATAGGCAGTGGTCTTGCACCAAAGACAAATACAAAGAAATACCTTAATTTCTCAAGTCGGAACTTATGAAATTAAAGTTCCAGTAGGGAGATAAATTTGAGAATAGTAAGCGCCATTAATAGGTTTTAAATCTGTTAGGGTATAGTACATATTTCACTAAAATATTTTTTTCACATTAAAGCTCAAACGAAGGACTTTAGTAGGAAAAATATTTTAGTCAAATACGTCCTAAATCCTAACGTAATAAAACCTTCGACCAATGTGAGCATTTATTTTTCTCTTCCATTTTTTTAATCTAAAGAAAAATTTAAACAAGAAGTTTCAACTTATAATTTATATATTTGTACATCAGACTTTCTTACTTGACATATAATTCCATGTAATAATATCTATATGTAACATATACAGCCTATGTACATATATATGTAATGTCTATGTATTAACTTCAAATGTGATAACATTATGTCCCTACTTTGTTTTCAAAACACATCATCGAAAAATGAAGCAATCATCTTACCAAAATTGAATTTAATCTTATTAAAATTGTAAAATGTTAATTGGCTATCACTACCTCATAAACACACATAACATGCATAAAAATTTGCAGTGCAGGTGATAAAGCAAAGGCTTATAAAGGTTAAGTGACCTATGGATGACACAGCAGCCAGTAAATGTGGTACTTGGACCGTGACCCAGGGCTGCAAATGATAAACCTCATCCACTAGAGTAAGGCGAATTTATGTTTTCTTGAAAAGTGATAAGCCTTTACCATAAATACTTTTTTCATTCAGGATGGAGTAACCTTAGGGGAAATATTCTTTTATTAATCTAAAAGCATTTTAAATGTTTTAAACATTGTAAAATACTGTTCAAATACTATTTGAAAATAGATAAGGGTTTGTTCTGGAAATTTTGCAATTTGCTTCTGAAGTACTAATAAAAAAGTTTAACTCTTAGAACTGTAAAGAAATGTAAATTTCACCTATTTGAACTTGTCGTTTTACGGATAGAACGTAAGGCTCAGGAATACCCAGGCATGACCAAGAGCCAAGATCAGAACATAGCTCTTCTGGCAGCCAAGGGAGGATGCTTTCTTCCTTGTTACCTTGGCCTGGTGGGCACACTGATGCCCAAAGAATGTCCTCCTTACTAGAGAGTTCCTAATAGCAGAAGGTAAAAACTGCACATTTGCTGTTTTATTTAGTCTGTCACAGAAATCTCACCACCTTGAGTCTGTGCAGTCAGGAAACGAGTGCATTTTCTTCCTACGTAGCATCATAAAAATCATATGAAATGGGTTGATCTTGGAGGGTTATAAGCAGGGAGAGAGCAACCATCCATCCTTCAGTTCCATTTATTCAAATACCACGTAAGAACTGAATGTGACAGCATCCTAACAACTCATTTATAATCTATGTAAAGAAAGCACTTTTAATTGCTTGTGGAGATATTCTGTTTAAATGGCAATATTTTGAGAGCTTTCTGTAGTAATTACACTTCATATTGGAGTCAGGTATGTATCGGCTTCAATGAAACATCACTCAGAACCTGACAAGCATTTTCATTTTCTGAAGCTCATAATTAGATTTTACATTAGTGTTTGAACTTCCTGCAGGTCAGTGCTTGTTGTTTAAACATTTAAATTTCATTTTAATTTCAATGGACTTGGAGTTTTCAGACTTCCTTATCCATATCATGTCATTCTGAGATACGGTCATTCTCCTGGACTACCCCCGCCTGACTATATTTCCATTTTCAAAGCGCTTGAGAGCGAGAAAGAGACTACTCTTTAATGGAAATACCCTGTTTTTAGCCGACTTTAAAAAACTGCTACCGGTAATTATGGATGGAAATGCTAAATTGTTGGTTTGGTGCAAGTATGTTGAGAGTCTTCTAAAAACATGGTACTGAAATTCTTCCCCCAAATGATTTTCCCCCTAAATTTAGATTGCAGACATCCACTCTCCTTTAGCAAAGAGTTGAGATGGAGAATTGGAATGCAAATTCCCCACCTCTGGCCTGCATCTGATTTTGCTGATTTCTTTGCAGCTTGAGTTCTTCTTTATTCCTGTCATGGGCCAATGCAAACATCCTGGCCACCTGAACAGTACAGGCAGATCATACACTGACTTAATTATAAGAACAGAGTCTTTTCACTTGAGTACAGGTTTTCCAGATGCAAATCATCTCTTACATTTTTCCTCCCACTTTGTAAAAATATATTTTCCTGGTTTTCCGCCCAAGATGCATACCTAAGGAACAATCATTTTATAGAACGATGGGTATCTTATTTAGTTAAAAATCTTCCGCAGATAAACTAGGAAAGGGAGGCACAGGGAGGGCAAGCGACTTTCCCGGAGTCCTTCCAAGACAGCCTGGGCTTTCTCACCAGTGCACTTGGGCTCAGAGCCTGACGCCATCAGCGATTATCGGCGTCACCCTGAGGACATCCCCCGACCTCACTAACAATGGTTTCTCCTCCACGAAATGGGAGAGAAATAGTGCCCACTTTGTAGGCTTGCTGTGGGAATTAAACAAGAGAACTCACGTACGGCTTTCAGCACACACTCTGGCGTGTAACATTTGACAAGTATTAGTTTTCTTTCGTAATACCTACGTGTCTGGAAATGTTTCCCCGAAAAACCAAAACGCACCTTCTCATCGCCAGGGCTGATTACATGGGATCCCACTTACTTCCGTCGCGGTGGATCAGCTTAATGATTTGATATGATTTGCCCCCAAAATCCCCAGAGGCAGCTGTATGAGGCTCACAGTAGTTCTGAGTCAATGGCTAAATTGCGCGGGAAAAATGGAGTCAGAGAATGATTGTCCACTAAGACTGAATAACTTGAGGAAAAAAAGAGAGTCTTCCTCTACCCTGACTCATAAGTGAAGGGAACCAGAGATATTCCGCACCCAATCTGTAGAAATGGGCTGTGTGGACTTACCCTCTGCAACCTCGAAAGAGACAGTTTAATTTTGCTTACACTGCATTAGGTGTTTTGACTCTGTTTCCCAGAAAGTTCTAACATCCTCCCCTTACTTTCCCTGATTATTATAATCGGTGTTTCTGTTTATTTTCAGGTAAATCAAGTACATTTCGAACAGTGAGTTTACTGGCTCCTGTTACGGAAACACAAATAACCTGGGAGACTAATATAATGGGAAAGAATCCCACGACAGTCGATGACACACAAAGTATTTCTGATACCCCTTCACCACCCTCCATTTGCAAAGAGTGACACTGGACGTGATAAGCCCAGGACCTCCTCCTACTTCAGTCTTATACTGAACGTTGGGACCACGCAGGTGGCAGCTGCCCCTTGCCGTCACGGCTGATCAAGAGGAGACTAACATTTTAAAGCTCATGCTTCATTCCTGGGATCAGGCTAAGGGCGTCACTTAATTCAGCGAGCATCTGCGGCCCCGAGGTGGGTATGATTATGTGCCTTTTTGCCAGGGAGGTGTCTGAGGGCTGGCGAGGCTGAGTCACACCGGGTCGCACGGTCGCTGCACGTGTATCCAGTCCGCTGAGTGAGCACAGCTCAGAACGTCTGGCCCCTGACCTGCCCCGGCCCAGGCCTTCCTCGCACACAGTGGGGGGCATGAGGGTGGCCTCAGGACACCCCAGCTTGCTCTGAAGCTAGAAAACGCCCTACAGTCATTTTCAGCTGCAAATACTATCTTGTTCCAGAGAGTCGATGTCCAGACCACATCATAGACTTAGCACTTGGTTGCCAGTAAAAACTTCTTCCCCCGACCCCGGCGCCATTAGAAGGGGGAAAGTTTGCGGTTCTGTGTTTTCACTTTAGCTTAATTTCACCTGCTTTGCTACCAAGCTTCTGTCCCCTCCAGTATAGAAGCGGGAGGGACAAAACGATGGTTAGGCAGGAGAAGCATCCCTTTCTGGGTGGTCCTGTCCCTGGGTGGTTTCGTCCACTCCAGGTCAGAGGGTCTGGGGCGCTTCCATGGGCCCCTGAGAGACCCACCGGAAACATTTAGCTCCCTTCCTCTGACGTGCAGGCCGTGCTCTCCTGTGGCTGACAACACCTGCCCCCTCCTGACAGACTCTCTGCTAGGTCTCCTTCACCCCTTGTGTCCTCCTGAGCACACCCAGATGGTTCCAGGGAGGCTATCTGATAGGGACGACCTACAACATCCCAGCTTTGTCTACACGCACTCAGGACAGTCCAGGGGAAATGACGGCCACCTCCCGGCGCTGCTGATGGTGGAGCCCCAAGGTGACCTCCACACGCCCTCGTTTTCCAGCCGGGGGTGGGGATGTCGCGACCTCACGTCTTGCTCACTGCAGGGAACGTAAGTTCGGGGGCCTGGGTGTGAATCTGGAGCACCTGCCACCAGGCTTACAGTGAGGGGTCTTTTGCCACCAACTGCCTCTGCCCCAAAACCCCTGAACCCTCTGACCCTGGATGTGGAATTCCTCGTAGCTGGTCTTCGGCCAAACCTACTGTTGCAAGATTTCTCAGATGCTCAGGCCCACGCCCGCTGCAAGATCCAACTCCGGCTGGATCCAGCTGTGGGCCCACATTGAGCGGGGCCGCGATTCCTCACGTCACGGAAGGGCGGGACCAGGGCGCCGGCTGTGCTGGATTATTTTAAGCATAAGTAACAGCTCGTTAACAACTATATTTAGAGCTCCCGCTCCACGTCTAACATGAAATTACACAAATTGGGTGGTGCTCATCAAAACGGTGATCTATGCATCCACAGAAAGCAAACACATGGTGCCACCTGTCAAGCTACCTGGTCAAGAAAAAATGGCGACACTGAAGATAAAAATAATGCACATAATGGATGGAAATAAAACCTGTTGGATCCGGTATAACATCAAAAGAGAGCTCTTCAAAATGAATGGAGCAAGTCTGTTCCAGTTCCAAAGCCCATTCTAGGGAAATCCACACGACTATACACCAGTCAGTTGGTGGGGACATATCCCTGGTCCCCAGCTTCCGGATAACTCCCCCTCATTCTCCAGGTTCTGATGTTACGATCGTTTCCTCAGAAAGCCCCCTCACATCAACCTGCCCACCTCGTTCCATCCATCCTATGTGCTAAGAGTATTACATAACTTCCACAAAGCTTAAGTATGTTTATGTCTTGTGAATGTTAAATAGATTTACATCCATCAAAATCATTTAGGGCAGCTAGAGCTTTAAACCATTGCGAGAAGGAAAGCACGATTTCCATTCTCAGAAGCACAAATGCCAAGGGTCACAGATGGGCAGGTTGGAATCACTACACAGTGATGCTCGAAGTCATCTGAATGTGGGGAAACAGGTCAAAAGATGTGCAAAGTGGGCTTCCCCGGTGGCGCAGTGGTTGCGAGTCCGCCTGCCGATGCAGGGGACGCGGGTTCGCGCCCCGGTCCGGGAGGATCCCACGTGCCGCGGAGCGGCTGGGCCCGTGAGCCGTGGCCGCTGGGCCTGCGCGTCCGGAGCCTGTGCTCTGCAACGGGAGAGGCCCGCATACCGCAAAAAAAAAAAAAAAAAAGATGTGCAAAGTGGCCAGATTGGAAACGTCTTTCTAACTTGAGATTCAAGCTTGCATGTTATACTGTAGAAAAAAAAAAAAAAAAAAATAGGTGTTGTTTGAGGATTAGAGAAACCATCCGCTGTACTACTTGTAAAAGAAGGACAAATCTGTTTCTCTAGTTACAGAAAATACAGGAACAAAGTTTCAGAAAGGTTGCTAATAACTTCTAAGTCCCACATTTTTGGCAGTTTGCCAAGAACAGTTGGCTTTCACGTTGGGAGACGTTTTCTGTGGCAGAATCATACCGGTGATCATAACCCTGGTTGAAGTAGCGACTTCAGTTACAAACTAATGGGCATATGATGTAGATAATGGTAACTCTGCCTACACAGCTACAGTTCCATTTAGATTTCCACTCTGTAAGTTCAATTTTACTTGTAGCAAAAAATTGTAGTTTGTAATTTAAAAAAGAAAATTTTCAAGCAAAGCAAAAAAATACCCATCTGTCTCATGTGACTCAGCCTGCTTATTTCTGTCCTGTATAATTCTAGCAGCTCACAACTTCAACTAAAATACTTCCAATTCATTCCTCTCTAAAACTGAGAGGGATAAAACTTCATCTTTTCATAACTTATTCATTCAGTATTTGTCATAATGTCAAAATAAGAGCTTATTTGTATCCTTGTCCAAAATATTATGATTAGAATAACTGCATTTATTTTGTATAAAAGGAATGTGACTTCTAAATATGTCTACAATGGGAATGGACATTTCTTTTAATAAATACGGTTTGGGGGTGATTTAAATTCTCTTTAATGTGGCTCTAAAATACTTTATTAGGATGAAGATAAACAAGAAAGCTTTAAAATAACATACTCAGAATAAATAAATAAATAAATAAATAACATACTCAGGAACACATACTCATGCTAGGTGGTGAAGAAATGAATAATTAGAGGGATAAATATGTATTTAAAATCAAGAAAATTAGAATGTGAGGATAATGAGAATTCTTTCCCTTAATTTGATATATTGTTAAGTATAAAAGCAGGATAAAAATTCATTCTTGTAATTATATAAATCACCATGATAAAAACAGATCCTCTACATCATGGCAGACTTTGGATTGGCTGAGCTAAGGATACATTTTTACTTTTTTTGTACTTATTTCCACAGGTTTTATTTTGAACATGCATTTTTTTCCCCACAAAGTACAGTACATATTTAATTAAAGCTAAAACACAACATTTTATTTTTATGAACTTTTTTCATATTATGTGGGGTTTTTTTCCCTGAAATTTTAGCCTCAGTATGGTGAATACCTCTATACAAAAGGTAAATAATTTATCATTTATTGGATGGTAAAATTAATAAACCAGCCTAATCGATCATACGGGTTGATGAAAATTAAAGAATATTCACATTAGCTATTTTAAAGTAACATCAAAAAAGTAGTATCTTGGGCTTCCCTGCTGGCGCCGTGGTTGAGAGTCCGCCTGCCAATGCAGGGGACACGGGTTCGTGCCCCGGGCCGGGAGGATCCCACATGCCGCGGAGCGGCTGGGCCCGTGAGCCATGGCCGCTGAGCCTGTGCGTCCGGAGCCTGTGCTCCGCAACGGGAGAGGCCACAGCAGTGAGAGGCCCGCGTACCGAAAAAAAAAAAAACAAAAAACAAAACAAAACAAAAAGTAGTATCTAGTTCTTATACCTCATATAAGGCATACAACCTTTGCAAAATAATTTCAAAATCAGTCAAAATTTTGGATTTTTTTCAAAATCAGTGTGAAATTTAAAAGTTCATTTAAATTTAACTTTGTCTTTCTGGTGGATGATTATTTCATATGGAACAGAAAAAGAACTTTTGTCTGTGCAAAAGTAGGGCAGCAAGCTGGTGTCCACAGAGAACTTCTTCCACCAAACAGACTGTGAAATCCATCATTTCTTTTGTGTCGTATGAATCCATTGTTACCTGGTGAGTGTGGACTTTGGGAACTTGGTCAGGTTGTGAAAACACCAGGGCTACACAAGAAAAAGGGAACATCTACATCCTTGGCCATCCCACTAGTTTATTTTTCTTTAATGTACAAATTTAAGCCAGGTTGCAGTTTTTAGCAAAGACAGCCTTCCTTATTGACACGTACTCCATTGCCCTTGCTTTTTAAAGAATTTTTCAATTGAGTGGAATTTGCAATAACCTCTTGTGAGACAAGTACACATTTCTATAGAGGAAGATAGTTGCGCAGGAAAATGTGTCAGTATGTTTTGCTGATATTATAGTCTCAATGTCATGACTCCAAGCATCTTCATTACTGTTCAAGTGGAATTTTAAATGTTATAGTCAATAGTTTTAACATGACATCTTATTATATAAAGACATGAACTGGCCTAAATAAAGCTGAATGTTAGGATACATCAGGTCATCTTAGTATAAAGGTCCTTTATTATACTTAGAAAAGTGATGACACTGTTGAGATACACTGAAATAATGCTAAGATTGAGATACTGTAAAATATAACAAATTTCTCTGTGAGTCAGCGTTCCTAAAGAAAACATAAAATGCTCATATGGGTTAATTGAAGGGATTTTTTTTTTAAATGAAGAACTTTATTTTTTTAGGGCAGTTTAAGGTTCCTAATAAAATTGAGCAGGGGGTCCAGAGATTTCCCATATTCCCCCTTCCCCACACATGCACGGTTCCCCTATTAACAACATCGCCCTCCAGGTGTACCTTTATTGCAAATGATGAACCTACATTGATCCATCAGAATCACCCAAAGTCCATAGTTTACGTTGGGCTTCACTCTTGGTGTTGGATATTTTATGGGTTTGGACAAATGGATGATGAAATGTATCTACCATCACAGTATCTTACAATATAGCTTCACTGCCCTAAAAATCCTCTGTGCTACACCTATTCCTCCATCTCTCCCTTCCCCCAACTCCTGGCAACCCCTGATCCTTTTACTGTCCCCATAGTTTCACCCTTTCCAAAATGTCATCTCGTTGGAACCGTTCAGTATGGAGCCTTTTCAGATTGGCTTCCTTCACTTATGCATTTAAGGTTCCGCTGTGTCTTTTCACGGCTTGATAGCCCATTTCTTTTTAGTGCTGGATAGTATTCCATTGTCTGGATGTAACCCAGTTGATTCATCCATTCATCTGGGTTGGGATTTTTTCATTGATTTATTAATCCTGCAAATGTATGCGTAGGGCTGAAGGAAATCGATGTGGGACACAGGAAGCACTCCAGAGCTAGAAGAGATGAACCACCTCTTTCCTTTAGGTCCAGGGAGGGAGAGAGCTGCCCCACAGCCCAGTGGGAGCTGTGTCTGCACTAAAGGCAGGCACCGGATCTGTGGACACGGTAGGGATGGTGCATGGAACGTGACCCTGACCTCAGCTCCCTCCCTTGCGCTGTCCGCATCCACTGACTCAGTCAGGTAGCTAGAGAGCAGGGGTACTCTCTGATTCCAGCCTTCAAGGCTGGGCTCCCAAGGCTCAAAGGGATGCAGGGAAGGAGAGAATAAGTTTGAAGCAGCAAATAAAAACTAGCCAGCTCAAAGGCCAACACAGAGCTAAAATTACTCATGTGGAATTCCTAATTTCTTAGTAATAAACCAAATCGAAATATATTCAGCCACTAAGCACCTACATTATTTACCAAAGCCAGGGCCAAACAGGGTTTAAAATAAATTAATTCTACAAAGACGTGGCAATTATTATTTATATGTCTCAGTATTTTTTCGACTATAATTAAAATAACAGGACCATAAAAGAATAGACGTGTTACCCCTTTACCATATTTTCCAAATTAAAGATGATCAAAGAGGGTGCCGAGAACTAAGTAATTCTGCAATATTGTATTTTGATAAGATACATTGTATCTCTATACCACCAATACATAAATTATAACAGCATCATTTATTACTCAGAATCGCGTTCTATACTTTAAAGAGGTCTCTTATACACAGTTAGATATCGATTTTTATATATCAGTTTTGTATACAAAACACAGAAAACATAAGCAAAATAAACATGTCTTCCTAAGCTATATTTACAGTCACCATCCTAAGCTTTTTCACCACGTTTTGACTCAATATTATTCTTGGTGATAAGAGAAGCTTTGGAGATTTAACATTTGATAAAGGAATGTTCTATTAGAGTCTCCTGGATCGTCTCCACCCCACTGCACTATTTCTGCAAGTGTTGATACCAGTGCCTTTTTGAACTGAGCAGATAGTGTGGACAGTAAGTTCTGTGATAAAAACGAGGATTCATTTTCCTCATCAAATTGCTGTAACCGCTTTGCTGGCTGAACCACTAAGAGGCCGCCTTCGTGTGGTCCTGCTATCAGGGAAAACGAGGCAATGCCATCTACCTTCTGACAATCTGGCCGCCGGCAACCGGAAGAGGCCGGTGGCCGTCAGCACCCTCAACTCCAGAGATGCTAAAACGTGAGAGAAATCGCACATCTTAGAACTGATGGAAGAGACTGTGTCACTGATTAATTGTGTTCACAGAGGTTTTGGCGCTTCATATCCTTTTGGTAAATAATCATCTCATTACCAGTTTTCACAACAAACACAACACTACAAAGACATCAGGCCAAAGAGTGCAAAATGCTCTATTTCCTCCTGATGGAGATAAGAATAGCAAATGTTTATGGAGGATTTTCTGTGATGGGCAGAGATCTAAATCCTTGATAGGTACTGTCTCAAAGATTCCCTTGACAAACACTTCGATACTATTATTTCCTCCATTGTGCTGGTGAGGAGACAAAAATAACTTAAGCAAGTTCACCCGGTGAAGGAAAAAATTGACATTGGAAAACAGGCCTGACGGACTTCTCAGAACTACCCTATGGAAACTTCTTTTCATATGTGGTATAATAAAATTTACAAATATTTTTATTAAGACCACTGAATTAGCTCTGTTCTCATAGACAGTAAGAAGCTGATCTTTTTCTTACTATGATCACATGACTTTCTAAAGTTCTTTACCTGTAATAATCACCGGCAAAATAAAAACCTCTAAAAAATGTGCTTAACTCCCACAGTAAATTAGTAACTTCCTTGAAATAATTCTAGAAGACTCGTTTGTCCTTCTTTCTTTCACCCTTCATTTGCTGTCAAATGTGGAAGGAAAACCCAGGTTACGCTGTGGCCCCAGGGTTTCCCTCTTTTCTTAGAAAAGCTGCCGGGGAACCTTCTTCCATCTCATGTGACCAATTCAGCTCATCTTAACCCAAGCCAGGCTCTTCTCTTTGATTCAGTATCTATCTCAAGAAAAGCCAAAGGCAATTCCCCCATTCTTTACTCTCTCATCTGCAATCCCAACCCAGCCAAATAGCCCTGGTCCTTTCTCCATCACCTGGTCACTGTTTCACCCTCTTCAGAAATAAAGGGGGCTCAGACTCAATGAGCTGAAGAATTTCCTAAAATGATAAAAAGGAAACTTGTTTATGACCAACCAAGAAGGGACCCTGAAATGGGCGTGCTCTGTTTTTCCCTTTGCAAGGAGAGGAATCTTAAAACTCACAAGCGAAACAGTGACAAAGAGGCTGTGGTTGGCCAATCCCCAGGGTCACCTCTGTTCTATTCACCTCCCTGGGGCCTCAGTTCCCAACTTGTCCCCAGCTGGATCCTGTTTAGAGCCTTGATCAGTGATGAGAGAGAGAGGATTTATGCCCCAGATGCCTGGAGTCGCCACAGCAGGAAGAAGGCTGCCGTCCAAATGATTATAGTTATGGTTACAGCTCAGGCATCTCATGCTGTAAACCTATGCGTGCATTTTTGAGCACCACATACCTGCTCCCTAAATATGATAAAAATTAAAAGTAAAGAGTCATCACAAGAGCATGAAAGCATGGCATTTGGATTTATGGCCACAGGTGAAATATTTAAATATCTTCAATAATTCCTCTCTTCTTCTAAAGAGATTAGTTTTTGCTGCTAAGAATTATTCACTATCGAACATACAGTGGATGAGTGTATTACTATATAGAAAAGACAGCTAAATTTAATTTCTACTTTATAATGTTTCACTTATTAAACAAATATGCATCTATTAACTAATACGTGCAAGACCCCACCCCAGGTGTCAAGAACCCAAGGGCAGATATAGGGTGGTTCCTATAACAAGGGCTCACACCCCAGTGGGTGTGTTTTTACTGCTATAAAAAATTCCAAATCAGAGCTTTATGCTGCTGGAAAATGAATACAAAATATCACTCAAGTATTCCTTCAAAAATATTTCCGGAGGGCCTTCTACGTACCAGATCTGTTCTAGACTCTCAGATTTTTTTCTTTTTAAAGCTGATCTCATGGCGCTCATAGTCAATATGAAAATGGGCAATGATAAATAATGAACGTATAAAGCCCTGTAAGCCAGATGGAAGAGTGCAAAGGATGAGTGATAAAGCAATAAGAATTACTGGTGAAAAGCAGCTGCACATTTAAGTAGGATGAGGAGCTTGGGTGATGCTCTAAGGTATTATGTACAGGCCATCGTCAAGGCTTTGGTTTTTATTGAGTGTGATAAAAATGTAAAAATATGTAAAATAATCATGAAAATACTCTAATAACATACAAATCATTAAATGTATAGCTCAAAATTTACCAACGCTACATGAAAGAAAAGCCCTGTAATTTAGGTATGATATTATGAGGGACTTGATTAGAAAGCTTCTTTTAACCTGAATGTCAAAAAATTTTTAAAAAACTTTTTTTTTCCCCTCGATTCCATATATATGTGTTAGCATACGGTATTTGTTTTTCTCCTTCTGACTTACTTCACTCTGTATGACAGACTCCATGTCCATCCGCCTCACTACAAATAACTCAATTGCGTTTCTTTTTATGGCTGAGTAATATTCCATTGTATGTATGTGCCACATCTTCTTTATCCATTCATCTGTTGATGGACACTTAGGTTGCTCCATGTCCTGGCTATTGTAAATAGAGCTGCAATGAACATTGTGGTACATGACTCTTTTTGAATTATGGTTTTCTCAGGGTATATGACCAGTAGTGGGATTGCTGGGTCATATGGTAGGGGTAGGACGGGAATAAAACACAGACCTACTAGAGCATGGACTTGAGGATACGGGGAGGGGGAAGGGTAAGATGTGCCGAAGTGAGAGAGTAGCATGGACATATATACACTACCAAACGTAGGGTGGATAGCTAGTGGGAAGCAGCTGCATAGCACAGGGAGATCAGCTCGGTGCTTTGTGACCACCTAGAGGGGTGGGATAGCCATTGTAAAGCAATTATACTCCAATAAAGATGTTAAAAAGTAAAAAGATGAGACATGTCAGAGTATACCTCTGAGATGTAGAGTTGATTCTTGTTAACTAACAAGGGAAGGATAAATGGTATAAGGGGAAGAAATAGCATTCATTTGCTAGACAATCACAATCTTATTCATAGTGAATGAAAGTTACATTCAGACCCTTTTTTATCTCTATAGCCATTAAGCCGCTTAGAGGTAATCAATTCGTAATGCTAAAAGAAAGGATATTCTTTACATTTTAGATGACTCAAGTTCTTGTGAAGCTGAGAATGAATTTATCCTATCACACATCCACACAAGGGTTTTGGAACTTAACCCCTTTCTGCCATTGTTCTAGTATTAACTACTGCTTATCCCTTCTATGTTGGAACAGTATTCAAGAGCCAACAAGCTGTGAGAGTTACTATGTACATTTCAGAAGGATTTTGAGTTAACTACATTATTAAGTCAAGTTGATGTCTGAATAGGTCATTGCATACACGGCTACGGGTTCTGTACTTCTTTGTGAATGAAGAAATTTCCCCGAATATCAAAAAATATACCTAACCAGAAAGACTATCAGCAAAGAAAAGTAAGAAGTCACATGATTGAGTCCCCAAAGAAATTCCTGCTTATGTCAGGCATGGCATAGTCCAATGTAAAGGTCAAAACTAATAGCTAATCAATGCTCAAAATCATTCATATCTACTGGGCTGGTTCACGTGTGTCAGGCGTTTAAAATTCTTTTCTTCTTATTAAATCACTTAGTTCTTTATTGAACACCAAATACAATCTCAATTTATTCCATTTGACTTGACACCATCAGCTTATCTACAAGTTAGACAGTAACCGGTGGGTCACACTGATGCTTTATTGGTCAGGGCAGGGTGACAGATCAGGCAGTGCAATTCTTGGCCTCCAAGCTGATTCGCCATTCAAACCAATACACAGATATCTTCCAGAAAAAGTTCCTTCTTTTGATTTATACAAATGTGTCTAGAAGCTCACCACTATATATGTTATACAAACTCACAATCAGGAAAAACAGATATGGTAATTTTTTTAACAAAATGAAATCACATGAAAGGCAATGGGGAGGTTCTGGTTCAGCATGATGACATAGGAAGAGCCTGAACTCACTGCATCCCAAGGACACACCAAAGCTACAGTTCCTCTGAAAAAACCTGAAAACTACTGGAACAACTCCTTCACGGATGGCAAGTGTGAAAATAAATAAATAAATAAAACAGAAAACCATTGAGCAAGTAGGAAAGGTTGAGACACAATCTCACTATAAACCAGAGCAGCGACCCACAATCGGGAGGGAACTCAAAACCCAGAGTTTCTCCATGAGGAGTGAAGGCTTTGAACACTTCATCAAGCACCCTGACTTTTTTTTTTTTTTTTTTTTTTTTGTGGTATGCGGGCCTCCCTCTGCTGCGGCCTCTCCCGTTGCGGAGCACAGGCTCCGGACGCGCAGGCTCAGCGGCCATGGCTCACGGGCCCAGCCGCTCCGCGGCATGTGGGATCCTCCCAGACCGGGGCGCGAACCCGGTTCCCCTGCATCGGCAGGCGGACGCGCAACCACTGAGCCACCAGGGAAGCCCAAGCACCCCGACTTTTAAGACCTGAACCTAGCCCCGAAAACATGTAGCTCTGAAAACCAGTGGGGTTCACGCCCCCAAGCCCCACAGTCTGTAGTGATCTGAGAAATGGCTCTCAAAGAGCCGGGATGTGGATTAACCCACCCAAGCCCCAGTGCAAAGCAGCCATTTGAGAATCATCCAGACTTGGTGTGGGAGAGACTCATCTGCTGGCCTTCGAGCCTGGACCTGAAGGGCAGGCAGCTGATCTGACACACATTTGGGGGCTGCTGTAGGCTCTATGGGGACAGAGACTGGTGGGCACCATCTCTCTCTTTTTTTTTTTTTTAAACTCCAGTGCTTAAGGATTGGCAGAATCAATATTGTTAAAATGTCCATACTACCCAAGGCAACTTACAGATCCAATACCATCCCTAACAAAATTCTAACGGCATTTTTCACAGAAATAGAACAAACAAGTCTAAAATTTGTATGGAACCACAAAAAACCCTGAATAGCCAAAGCAATCTTGAAAAAAAATGCATAACGCACCGATTTCAGACTATAGTACAAAGCTACAGTAATTGAAACAGTATGGTATTGGCATAAAAACAGACACATAGATCAATGAAACAGAACAGAAAGCCCATCAATAAACTCATGACTATATGGTCACTTACTTTAAGACAAAGCAGCTAAGAATATACAATGAGGAAAGACAATCTCTTCAACTAATGTTGTTGGGAAAACTAGACAACCACATGCAAAAGAATGAAACTTGACCAACAGCATATACAAATATCAACTCAAAATAGGTTAAAGACTTAAATATAAGACCTAAAGCTATAAAAATTCAAAAAGAAAAGGTAGGCAGTAAGTTCCTTGACATCTGTCTTTGTGATGATTTGGGGGATCTGACACCAAAAGCAAAGGCAAGAAAAGCAAACATAAACAAGTGGGACTATATCAAACTAAAAAGCTTCTGCACAGCAAAGGGAACCATCAACAAAATGAAAAGGCAACTTACAGAATGGGAGAAAATATTTGCAAACTATATCAGATAAGGGGTTAATATTCAAAATATATAAAAAACTCATACAACTCAATAGCAAAAAATAATCTGAATTAAAAATAGGCAGAGAAACTGAATGTACATTTTTCTAAGGAAGACATACAGATGGGCAACAGGACCATGAAAAGATGCTCATCATCATCATCACTAATTATCAGGGAAATGCATATTAAAACCCCAATGAGCTATCACCTCACACCTTTTAGAATGGCCATTATCAAAAAGATAAGAAATAACGTGTGTTGGCGAGGATGTGGAGAAAAGGGAATCCTTGTGCACTGTTAACGGGAATGTAAATTTGGCATTGCTACTGTGGAGAACCATATTGAAGGTCCTTAAAAAATTAAAAGTAGAACTACCATATAATCCAGCAATTCCACTTCTGGGTATTTATTCAAAGAAAATGAAAATACTATCTCAAAAAGATATATGCACCCATGTCCATTGCCGCATTATTTACAATAGCCAAGATATGAAAACAACCTAAGTGTCCACCAATGGATGAATGGATAAAGAAAATGTGGTATAAATATACAATGTAACATTATTCAGCCAATAAAAAAAGATGAAATAATGCCATTTGCAACAACATGGATGGACCTGGAGAGCATTATGCTAAGTTAAATAAGTCAGAGAAAGACAAATACTGTACAGTGTCACTTAAATGTAGAATGTAAAAAACAAAAGAAAACAAAACCCAAACAAAACAAGCTCACAGATACAGAGAAAAAGAGGTTGATTGGGGGCTTGGAAAAATGGGTGAAGGGGATCAAAAGGTACAAACTTCCAGTTATAAAATAAAAAAAAAATAAGTAATGGAGATGTAATGTACAGCATGATTAATAATACTCTATTGCATATTTGAAAGTTGCTAAAGTATCCTTTAAAAGTTCTCATTACAAGAATAAAATCTGTAATTATGTGTGTTGATGTATGTTAACTAAACTTGATGTGGTGATAATTTTGCAGTACATACAAATATCAAATCATTATGAGGTACATCTGAAATTAATATATGTCAAGTATATCTCAATAAAAATATTTAAATAAAAGTTTGAATTCCCCCCACCCCCCAAAAAGAGGAAGTATGTATGAAAAATTATTCCATGTTGAAAATTTTTGATTGATTTAGAGAGAATGGAAGGACATTTTGATTTTCTCTAGGACTTAAAACTTTCTCTCAAAATTACACAGTACAGGAATATTTTGGGCTCACTAATGAGTGTAACCACCACTAACAGAAGCATAATTTCTTTCAGTGTTTTCCACCCTCAGTAAATATAATGGGAGAAAAAGCAACAATATTTATCATATTTTCTTAGTTATAATCAGGTACTGAGCAAACTTTTTAAAAGGCAGCAAGAATTAGCATCTTACCATCTTATCACAGATATCAAAAATCATTAAGTTATTGATAACTATTTTAAAAGACCCTCTCAATTATATATTAAGCAAGAAGCCATTTCCTGTTTTTCCTATGCTGACCCAATGTTAATTTTCAGCGTCTTTACCATCCTTACCACCCCTGTTATTTCACCAAAGATGCTGTAAAAGGAAATTTCTTTCTCAGCCTTTCTTGAAACTGCAGCGACCACGTGGCACCTCTGGACATTGTGTTATGAGGAGAGGCCTCCTGGAGTGGACCAGGAGGAGTTTCACTTTTTCAAGGAAAGGAAACCCCAGCTGGCATGTCCAGCCCTCCCTGTGGATCCTCTTCCTTCCCCGATCCTGAACATCATGTCTGGAAAGGTGTCCACCAGGGGACACAAAGGGGGTGAGGAAAGAGAACCAGGAGAATTATAAGCCATCACTGAAATGCATGAACCTCCATCTCCTAACATTAGAAAAGCAGCCCACGGTTGTTTACACAATGATATGAATTTTCTAATGGGTGCGAGAAGGACATAAACTGATTCATATTGGGGAGAATAATCTAGTTGGGGTGAAAAATCTGATTTAAAGCTGCTTTACTCTAATTATGAAGAGACCTGTATGCCAAGTGAAGGATTCTTTTCTTTATTAATGGGTATCATATTCACTGCAGAATATAATAGACTATACAAGATATTGATTTTACATGTTAAACTGATTTCTTAGACACATCCGATTTGATTATCACAATAAGCTTGTGAAATCAACAGAAGATTATTATCCAAATTATATAGGAGATGAAGATTAGTTCCAAAATTGTGGACTTGCTCCAGGTTACCCAGTCAGTTGGTGGTCAAGTCCTAATTCAAACTTAGGTTTTATCCTTTTAATTTGAGGGGTTTTACAGGAACATAACTTTCACTTTCCATGACATTTCCTCCACACATATAGAATTAGATTCCTCTAATTGTCACTTGCACCCAAATAATGCACCTCTCAGCTAGAAAACTTCTTTAATTTGAAGCTGATAAACCTCTCTACAGGGAGAATCAATTAGACCACTGACAAATAATATACCAATGAATAAATATATATTACATTTAATTAGTATCTTCATCCACACCTTAGTTCCAATTATCATTCAGGAAATCATTTGAGTTTTTGTCTCCAGATCCTATTCCCTCAATCATTTAACAAAACAAAACAAAAAAGGGCTCTTAATCCATCAAAAGTATACATTATATTTCATAATGAAATGATGGGGGACATCCCTTTTATCAGGCTTTAGTTTTTAAACTAATTATTGGATGATAATGCCAACTGTGCTTTTAGGATACAGGGGGTATTTACACTTACTTCCCTGTGTTAGGTTCCCTTTCCAACATAGGGACATATGAGTGTTAAAGGCTGCAAATGGCACAGCAGGTTCTCTGGCCGCTGGATAAAACAATTGATATTCTACAAATGTGTGCTAGAATCTATTTTGAAAAGTTGATTTTTTTTTAAACCCAAGAATAGGAAGTACTTTTATAAATGCACTCCCCAAAATAGAAGGACAAACTCACCTAAAGTTTAGGTCTGAGCAAAATTGGTCATTTCCAATACCTGGGAACTGAGCTGAAACAATTACCCACAGCTGACAATTTCAGCAGACACAAAGCAAGGCAGTGACAGGGGTGTGACCAGAACTTGAGTCTAAAGACCTCTGCGGTGATCCCAGCATGAGATTAGCATACTACCTCATCAGCTTAAGTGAAAGGCATAATTTCTTAAATTTGAAGTAAGGTAAGCCACTGGGTAGCCATAATCACTGCAAAATTAATGAGCTTTTATAGGCAGTGATTTCCCTGAGGATGGCACAGTTTTGAAGAAGACTTCATAGTATTGGCCTTCTCTCTATAAGGAAAGGAAAGGTAAGAATAAACAGGCAAGATTGAAAAATTAACCTTTCAATACAAAATCCACTTAAGATTTCTATTTGAAGGCCTCGTGAAGAGGTACAATGATGTCCTAAAACTAGAGAGTATGTATTTCTGCAAAATGGGTACTCCTGCAGAGAAAAAACAACCTCCTTCACATACAGATGTCAACCAAGGTTTGAGAATTGATGATGATATTGACCTATATATTTTGCATCATGAAATTAATATACGAAATTTAAAAATCTAAGGAATAATGCCCAACACTCTAGCTTGACCATCATGTCATGTGTAATCCCTTCCAATCTTTTCTCATGTGCATATGCGCATCCATTTTCAAACATTATCAGAATGCTTATCATTTTATGGTCTTTTTTTTTTTTTTTTACTAAATAGTATTGCAGAATCATGTTCATACAGCTACATAATATTCACAGATATTCCCTTAATGGTTTCATAATACATATACAGTATTATGGTATATTTGGTATATATCATAATTATCTTAACCATTTTACATCACGGGACATTTAGATGTCTTACGATTCTTCGTGATTGTGAACAGTTACTTTTGATTTTTAAATATTTTAAAATATTGAAGATAATTAAACATGAATTTTTTTTCAAAAAATTAAATTGTATTTAGTTAGGGTCAATGCCTAGAAGAAAGGTTACTTGGTTAAATTTGAAAACATCTTAAAGTTGTCTGACATAAAATGCTAAAGTGCTCTCCAAAGAGTGTATTCAACACACGACACCATGAGTAATAAATAGCTGTCTCATTGCACCGCTGACCTTCCTAATTTTAGATATTAGATGAAAGATGTGAAAGGAAAAAAGCCAGCTCTCTCGTTTTATTATCACCATTTGTATTGTCTTAACTTCCTTAGAGTCTTAGTCCCTTAGCCTAAAATTCTTAAAATGCTGAATTCAAAGAAACATTGAATAGGACAGAAATATGTTCAATCTCATTGTAAAAGCCCGGGCTATGAAGAATATTTTATCACCCTCACGTTCGGAGCACTCCAGCATTGTGGGAGATCTCATTGCTCTAAACGTTAGTATCCAATGCTCATCTCGAAATTTAAATGTCATCTTGATGCAAAAACAAAAACAAACAAGCAAACAAAAAAACAGCTCCCTGTCCACCCCCTTCCATTTTTCTCAAAATATATTCAAACGCCTCAGTCTGTGATTCAGTATCTGTCGATCCCACACCAAGCACCTCTCAGATCTACTCTTTTTCCATCTGTCACTGCCTCGGTCCAGTCCACCTGCCCTGTGACAGCCATGCGGTCTGTGTCATCGCTGTCATCGCTCGGCCTCCGCTGATGAAAACATGAATCATCTGTCTCTGCAAGGCTTCCTCACTGGGTCCTCGGTAAGTTCTCATTTCTAGTTCTCGCCTTCAGCATACTCTCCTTTCTTCACACGTAACCCCCTCCCATACATGATTATCAACAACTCACTTACAGATCGACATGTATTAAGCAAACACATAGGCTGATACATAGCCCCAACACATACCAACCTTTCAGGACAGAAGTAATGCAGATGTACATGAAGGCACAAAGTAAGGAGACAGCATGGGATACAGCTTGGCTTGGGAGAGGTACCAGAATTCTGTCCTCCTATAATCCTTCCCCTACCACAATTTTCAAGTGGCTCCAAGTTGAGAGGCAAGAATGAACATCTGATTCCATGGGTCACATCCCCAAAATGTATTAGGATGAAACACAACTTATCTGCTCTACTGAGCATACCATTTCAGAACAATGTCTCTCCTGATCTGGGTTCGGAGCCTATGTACTTTAATCCACACAGCTCAAAATAAAAGGGAGAAAAAATAGAAAGTAAAGAAAAGGAAGGAAGGAAGGAAGGAAGGAAGGAGGGAGGGAGGGAAGGAAGGAAGGAAGGAAGGAAGAAAGAAAGGAAGGGAGGAAGGAAGAAAGGAAGGAAGAAATGAAGGAAGGAAGCAAGTCACTGTCACTGCCTTTAGTGGAAAAGCGGGGGAAGAGACAACCTAATTTCACAGCTGACTTGTGAAAGAAGCAAACATGTATAATTTCAAGTCCCAAGGACTAGAGGAAATAGGATAGGACATAGGTCAGGGAGGGGAGATTGGGAGTCACTTTGTAAACCAGCAGCCTTTGGTAACCAATGGGAGTGAAAACCTATATGGGCAGCTAGAGGGTTCAATCAAGGTGGAATAACATCCAGTTGATTTATCTAGTATACTATACACTGAGAGACTATAGTAAGATGATTTAACTGCTTTGGAATTCAAGACAAGGCCTCATTGAGAAAGAGTAAACATTAACTGGAAAGAGGGGCCATAGAAAGACAAGTACAAAATGGCACCAGAGAAATGGATCTGCCTTTCAGACCATGTTTCATACTTTGGTCTTTACACTCAGAGAAGTGACAAAAGAGAAAGCGTGAGGCAAAAGAGGAAGATCCATACTATTTATAAAAAGGAATGCAAGCGTATTTCCTTCTAATGCAATATCATTTCTCTGTGAGTCAGGAGGTGAAGTCATTTCAAACCATTTGTGCAGTTTGATGTGTTCAGTGTGTTGCGTGCACACTGTGTCTCGTGTTTGTGTATGGTTTGCAGAGTGTGCTTGGTGTGGTGTGTGTCTGGGATGTATGGTTTACTATGTTTTCGGGTGAGTGTGTGTGTGTGTGTGTGTGTGTGTGTGTGTGCTGGGTACAGTTTGCAGGGTGTGCCTGCCTTTGTGCCATGTGTAATGTCTAATGATATGAAGAAAGCTTGAAAGATGTTTTATCCTCAGCGGGGGCCAACGTAAAAAATGGAAGAAAGTGGGGTCAGTACATCTGAGACCCTGTACTTAGCGGAGATGACTTCCTCTTTGAAATATCTTCCTCGCTCTTCTAGGAAATGTTCCTTAGAGTAATGAGGACAATTTTCTAGGCAGGTTTTTGAAAGTTAAGAAATTCTGTTTTAAAAAACAATCTGGGCTTCCCTGGTGGCGCTGTGGCTGAGAGTCCGCCTGCCGATGCAGGGGACACGGGTTCGTGCCCCGGTCCGGGAAGATCCCACGTGCCGCGGAGCGGCTGGGCCCGTGAGCCATGGCCGCTGAGCCTGCGCGTCCGGAGCCTGTGCTCCGCAACGGGAGAGGCCACAGGGAGAGGCCACAACAGTGAGAGGCCCGCATACAGCAAAAAAGCAAACAAACAAAAAACCACAATCTATAATAGGTTTCAAAAAAATGTCTGGAAGCTTCTGGAATTTGCCTGTGTGTGTGTGTGTGCGCGCGCACGTGTGCGTGTTAGGATAACTTATTTGGAGATGCCCCGAAAAAAAACAAGGCAGAATCTGAGACTGGCTGTTTGACTGTCATGACTGCAAAACAGTCACAAAATCATAATTGACAAAATGAGCGTTGAAACTGGTAGGTTTCCCTTATTTGTAACGCAATGGTATTTCACAGCAATTGTATTTGATGATTCTCTTATAGCTGGGAAAGCAGCATGGCAAAAGCCAACCAGAGAATGTCACAGGTTCATTTCTCCCTTCTGTTTCTTTCTTAAAGAATGTCATACATGTTCCTATGTGGCCATATATCCTGTAACTCTGACATAGTGTCAAAAGAAATCCTAAAACTAAAAATAAGACAAAAGATGCATAACAGCAAATGATTATTCATTTGATGCCCGTTTTCACACATGTACTATTTTTTTTTTTAACCTGTGTCCTTTTTGTAATGACTAGTCCTTTCTTAGTTAATCTATGCCAGGGAAGACCTTGCTCACACAGGTTAATTCAAAGCCTTTCCAAATATCTGTGGGGTTTCTGTAAGGTTAAGTTCAGTTCTTAGTGTCAGTTCAATATTCTGGTTAAATGCAAGGCCTATAATTTTAATTAATGCACCAAAATACTAATTATTCAGCTCCTTGAGAAACAATTATTGCATTATCTATTTAGCACATTACGTTATTTTATCAAGCGAGACAGGAAATCCCTTAGAACAGATTAATGTGATTTTTGTTTCATGGTTGTTTAGAAAATGCTCTCAAATGGCTTGGAAATACAACAAGGAAGTAAATCTAGGGTTTGTATGATGATGTGAAAATATGGACAGCTATAAGTATTAGTGAAAATAATAATTTAAATATTGTGTGTAATATTTAAATTCAAATTTTTGGATGAGAAAAATGAAAATATTGACTAAATTTTCTGTTATCGAATTTCTAAGCTAAAATGTAAAATCACATGTTCACACACAAATACATTATAAATCACATGCTCATATGGACAAGACAAACTCTCAGTTACTAAGAAATTCCACAATAGTGTTCCCATTTGAGCACAACTCTCTTGTGACCGTGTCTATTACTGAAATCACACTGTTTCTGAGTTTATCATTTGGTATAGTTTAAGTTGTTGTTCTTGGGATTACAACATATACTATATATATGTGTGTGTATATATATGTATAAAATATAACTTAGCACAGTCTATTGAAATCAGGGTTTTACTACTTTAAGTGCCATGTAGAAACCTTATTCCCATATAGATTCCTTTGGTCCCAACATTTTAAATATAATCGTCTTAAGCATCGCTTCTGTGTACACAGTGACACATCAGATGGTCTTAACGTGCTTCAACCGTAAATATGATTTAAGCATGCGAAGTATGGCAGTCTATTGCATTTGCCACTATTTTTACCCATCATGATGTTCTCCTTTCTTTCTGAAATGTCAAAGCCTTCTGTTATAACTTTCTTCCTGGTTAGAGAACTTCCATTAGCCATTGTGTAAAGGGAGACCCATTCATGACAAATCCACTTAGCTACCTCTGTCTGAGAAGTTACTTATTTTCCCTTTATTCCTGAACATATTTTGGCCTAACCTAGACTTTGTTATGGACAGTTCTTTTCCTTTAATTCGTGAAAAATACGGTGCCACTTCCTCCTGGGGTCCACGGGTTCAGATGAGAAACCTCTGTCTCAGGGATGGTCGTTCCCCTATAGATGATGCACTGGCTGCTCGCAAGATTGTATCTGTGTCTTTCATTTTCAGATGGCTCACTATGGTATGGTGTGATTTTTTTGGTTTATCCTATTTGGGGTACACTCAGTATTTTTAGAATCTGTAGGCTTATGTTTTCCACCAAATTGGGGGGGCGGGTTGTCACGTATTTGAATAACTTTTTCAATCACTTTCTCTCTGCCTCTCTCTCTCTCTCTCTCCTTTTGTCTGTCCCTCTCTGACCACTTCTCTGATGATATGAATGTTAGCTCATTTGTTATTGCCCCATGGGCCCCTGAGACTGTGCTGACAATGTTAAACTTTGCCAGAAACCTGTGATCCTGGAAAACAGTGGAAAGTTAAGAAATCCAGCGAGAGAGGGATAAATTACGAGTTTGGGATTAAAATATACACATTACCATATATAAAATAGATAACCAACAAGGACCTACTGTATAGCACAGGGAACTATACTCAGTGTCTTGTAATAACCTATAATGGAAAAGAATGTAAATATATATATATATATATATATCTGTATAACTGAATCAGTTCACCGTACGCCTGAAAATATATATATATATATATATATATATATCTGTATAACTGAATCAGTTCACCGTACGCCTGAAACTGACACAACATTGTAAGTCAACTGTATTTCAATAAAAATTTAAAAAAAAGAAATCCCCAAAACCTTTGTGTTTGATAACAGCTTATTACAAGGAACCACCCCTCCCATAGGATCCAGATAAGGCTCACCAAGCCCTTCTGCTTGCCTAGGACCAGGCTAGAGCTGGACAACCCAAGTTCCCATTCTTTGCCTCATAAATGATTAGCTGACCTGCTTGTTCCCCTCTGACCAGTCAGAACAAAATGCATGTTAACCAAACACTGGTCTCCCTTTCTGCCAGGTCCACGTAACATGCCCACTGTCAGCCTGAGGCCGCAGACAGCCCCTCCAGAGAGCAGGCTGGCCTCAGGGTAAGAGAGTCTCCAATCCACGAGTCCCTCAGAGTCTCTCCTGCCCGTCCCACATCCCCACACCCAGCAATTTCTAGCCTTGCTCACTGGTCTCTATACAAGACCACCACCTGTGCCTAATCTGCGAGATGCTTCCCTAACTCACGATCAGAGCCTTCAACCTCTTGTAATCGTCTCTTTCCCCACGTGCAGTAAATATTCCTTCCCAATATGATCTTCCTTTACTAGGTCCAGATTCGTCCTTAATTTTGACAAAGTTATTCATGCTGTGTAAATGCTATTAATCTAACCTCAATTCACTGATTCTATCGTCTGTTATCTTGACTCTACAGTTAAGTACACCCAGGAAATTTTATATATATATATATATATATATAATTTTTATTTCAGTTATTCTTTTGTTCAGTTGTATAATTCCCCTTTGACTCTTATTTATAACTTCTATATCTTTGTTGAGGTTTTCTTAGTTGTTTCAGAATATTCACAATTGCTTGTTGAAACATCTTTATGGCGACTGTTTTAAGATCTTTGTCAACTAATTCCAACACTAGATTCATCTCACTGTCAATGCTCATTGGCTTTCTTCCTTTCACTTCGGTTGTCATTTTCCTGGTTCTTCCTGTGATGCATGATATGTTGTTGTACCTGTACATTTTGGATATTATAAGACTCCTTTTTAGCAGCTGGTCCCTCTGAGGTTTATCCTAGGGACGGTGGGGTCCACCTTCCCACCAGACCCTGCAGACATGGCCCCAGCAGTAGAGGAGCAATGAATCCACTGCCTCATTACCTCTGAGTCGAGAAGTAAGATCAGCTCCCCATCAGACCCTGGGTGACACTGGGAGGGGGAGGGAAGAGGAACAGAGGGACCCCAGCCTTGATTCTCACCACCTCACGCTGCTTCACCTGGTCAGGGGTGGAGACCTGGCCTTTCCCTGGACCCCACTGTCACTGCCTTTAGTGGAAAAGCGGGGGAAGTGACAACCTAATTTCACAGGATGGGGCCGGACGATCGCTCCCCAGTCTTGCCTTTTGGATATGGCTGGGGGATGGGAAGGTTTTCCACCGGTCTTTGGCTGGAGGAGGATGAATATTGCCAATAATCTTTTACCCTCATTTTCTAAGAACTGGGTAAGGTTAAGAAGATTTAAAGACCAGGAAAAAGAAATGTGTAATGTGTTTAACAATGTATTAGTGTTTTCGAGCCCTCCTGCTCTCTTCTTTCTCCAACTTTTGCCCAGATAATGCCCCACCCAGAGAACAATAACAAACTTAGCGTGATCTATATCATGCTCATTTTTCTTGGGTTATAGCTTAAGGACTGTCGTACAAAGGAAATACTTCTTGTATTACTCACTCGACCAGTAATCGCTCGAGAGACTGACACAAACCGACAATCACTAGACCAAATATAAAAATGGAACTTTGATCCACAACCTGCAGCAACCTGCCCAGGTAAGCGATCCTTTAGCTGCAGTAACCAGCCCAGGGAGCCAGCCTGCTCTAAGCCAGACATAAGAAGTTCAGATCTCTATCTCCAGCAACAGTTCAAGAAGCCAAACGGTAACTTCTTTAACAGTTGGCCCCAAGTGTCCAGGACTTGATTAATAGCTGACAGCTTCCCTCATTTTGTTGCTACTTCCAGCGTAAGACCAACCAGACAAAGCCCAATAAGCTCCCCTAACTAGTCACACAGGACATCTCGCTTCTAGTTAGCCCGCCTTCACCTCTCCGTGCCGGCAGCATCCCATCAGGGCGGCCCTGAAATACCTGAAGCCTCACCTTTATTTTTATTTTATTTTTTTAAAATTTATTTATTTATTTTTGGCTGTGTTGGGTCTTCGTTTCTGTGCGAGGGCTTCCTCTAGTTGCGGCAAGCGAGGGCCACTCTTCGTCGTGGTGCGCGGGCCTCTCACTGTCACGGCTTCTCTTGTTGCGGAGCACAGGCTCCAGACGCGCAGGCTCAGTAGTTGTGGCTCATGGGCCCAGTTGCTCCGCGGCATGTGGGATCTTCCCAGACCGGGGCTCGAACCCCCGTCCCCTTCATCGGCAGGCGGACTCTCAACCACTGCGCCGCCAGGGAAGCCCCTCCCCTTTTTCAATGTAAATACTTCCCCACTCCTCTGCCTGCCTTTGACCGCGTGCCAAACACAGTGGCCGGAGCTGTGGCTCCCTTACACTAGCAGGGTCTCAAGAGTCAGCCTTTGCTTTTCTCATCTGGTTGGTCTTCATTTATTTTCACACGCTGACACATTCTTCTCTTTTTCATTGCTATTTTCTACTGTATTTATTACTGTATTTATAAAAAAACTTTAAATTTATACCTGTACATATTTTTTACATTCTTTTCATCATCTATTAAGCAACTAGAGGACAAAGAGGAAGGAATGACACTTAACATATGTCTCTGAATCATAGCTGTACAAACCTGTCTAGGTTAGCAAGTGTCTTCTCTAAATTACACTCAGCATAATTATAAAAATAGTTAGTGGGCTACTGTTTGAAGATACCATGATAAGGCTTTGGAGGACACAAAGATTTCTTTCTGGAAGTGGAAGCGAATCTTCTTTTCCACAGACTCACAAACAGAATGAGGGACACAGACTTTTTTCTTATTTTTTTCATCCGTTCCCTTCTTTATATAAACATACGTCACACATTATCTCCTTTTCCAGGTCGTGTTTTAGATACGGAAGGGAAAACAAATGAACAAAAACCTCTGCCCTCTAAAAACTGGATTTTGAAGGAGAAACAAAAATATGGTTACAGAACAAGTAAAATACGTTGGACTGCCCGGCTGCCTGGAATGACCCGGGAGCATAAGCGGGGGTCTGGGTGAGGATAAGGAGGCTCCCCAGGAAATGAAGTCCCAGTTCAATTGCAGCAAAGGGGGAAGGGGAGTGCATTCCAGGAAAAGAGTGTCAAAGTCATAAAGTTATAGGAAGGTCAAAGAACACTTTACATCAGATTCCAAAGTTTCTTATTTTCACACCAAACTAAGGGGTTTGGAAAAAGGGTGTGAGAAGCCTTCTAAGGTGAAATGTGATGGAAAAACAAGACGATCATGATTGGTGAGATCCCGGATGATGATCACCCATCAGAGACGAGTCTTTCACTCATTCATACCTTCACTCATTCATTCATTCATACATTCATTCATACATTCACTCATTCATTCATACAATCACTCATACATTCCTGCTACAAATACTTGCTGTATGTTATTCCACACATTAGAGCATAGAGAAACAATGGTAATCAGCAGTCTTCCAGTGGAGGATAGAAGGCATATCAATCAAGCTATCACATGGAAAAGTACTAAATTGGAACCATGATCCTTGCTCTTAGAGCTGGAACTTCTACAGGTGGCCACAGAGTGAGGAATGCCCTCCAAACTGGTGTGCTCTGTCCTCATCAAAGGCATCTTACGCAGTAGACCTCACAAACAAACTACATCATGCCCAGTGACTGTGACCTCTTGTTACGTGGGGAAGCTATAAACGAGTGTGTGCAGACGTATGATGAATGAATGACATATATTCATTTTGTCTAACAGTCACGTGTTTGAGACTTTTTTTCCATATTAAATATCTTCAATAAGACAATACAAATCTCAACAACTATATCTCACTTAAATATTTGATACATTTCATAGTTCTCAATAATATTAAGTCATAATGGTGTGTGTGGAACATATATAACTCTTGAATAAGTCTATAAAAGGTAGGCAGTAGAACAGAGGTATAACAAACATATAACACAAATGTGCACATTTATACTGTGAAGAAAGTAGCTGAGGCAGGCCAAAGAGAGTCCATCTAGTCACCGCCTTGCAAAAGGAAGAAATTAGTCCCAAATCTTACCTTTACTTATTTCAACCAAAAGACTATGTTGAAAAAAATGTATTTCTGCAAAAGACTTACAGAACATTGAAATTTCTGTCATTTCTAGCTACTACAAGATAAATTTTGTATAAAATGTTCTAAACTCCCAGGAGCTTAAATAGAGTTATCAACTGTCCAGTGATGAGCATATTTTAAAATGTATTATTATCTTTACATAGGTTTTCCATGTGTATCTATCCAGGATGTACCTATAGTATCTATATGCATGTAAAGAATATATATATAATTCCAATGTTTATATATCCTAATTTATCACTAGAGACAAAGTTTGCACTTAGTGAGCACGAAGTAATTAGTAGCTGCTGCTACTGTTGCTGTTTTGTAGTTATAACCCCCATCTTTGGAAGGGGGGACGTCCCCCCTCAAGAAAATAAAAGCAAAACAGAATATGAAACCCTTCAAACAGAAACAAAGTATAACACACATCAAATTAATGCTAAAAATTCAATTAACTCAAGGTTTTCTACAATGAATTCAAAGACAAATCATTGATTTGCATTTACACAGGCACTCCTAAGATCCGTACACATACCTATTCTCCTTTAATGACTTACACTTTAGGGATCAGTTAGGCACCTTTAATTGAACAAACATATTCAGAGCTCTCTAGGCGTCAAGGTTTATTACAAAGGTTAGCAACAAAGAGGATGAAATGCCGAGAGCCGACAGGTGTGTCATTCACGGGCAGTAGGTGTAATAAATAGTAGGCACGACTTGGTAAGTGTGATGATAAGGGTTAATATGGATAATCAGGAGAGCCCAGAGGAGCCCATAACTTGTCCTGGAGGTAAGGTTTGCCGTGAGACGAGTGGTAGGAGATAGAACTCAGAGAAGAAGATGAACGTGTTCGTGTACATCTCTGCAGTAGAAACTACAAGTGGATATAGTCCCAAGATAGCAATACAGCTCATGAGGAAAAGCAACATCATCGTGGTCCCTAAGACTGTGGGGAGGCTGGAACTGGTCATTAATTTCTAACCTACGAGACAGACATTTTTTTTCACCTAGAGAAAAATAACAGGAAATGGTTAACAACCTTGAAAAAACTACTTTGCCAAATTTTCACACTTTCCTCTGGTGCCCCAAGAAGGGACTGAGAGGGAACCAGTTAGGACGTTCAAGGGACAGTCTTCAAGAGGTAGGAACACACCGCGTCCACAGCAACATCACTGTCACTGACCACCACATGCTTCCTGATTCTGAGAAGTGCCTTTGGGGTGAGAAGACCAAGAGGACCCGGGCAATACTTAAAGCTACTCTTTGCAAACGTTACTAATGCAGGACCCCAGGAGTTCTCCATGGTCTCCCTGCAAGAATGATCAAAAAGAACATAGGTTCCATCAGGAAATGCTTATTAAGGGAGGAAGAGAAGAATTTTAGAACTATCTCGTGGACACTTGCTGTGGGCTGGTGGATGCTTTTTACACACCTCCACACTTAAATCTTCCCACGTCCAGATGAGATGTAAGTTCATCTGAAGGAGGAAAACAGAGTTCAGAATGTTTCAGAAACTTAACTCAAGGTTATATAACTAAAGAGGTAGAGGTGACATTTCCAGTGGTTTGTCTGTGCCAGAGTCAGCATGACCTTCCCATCCTGACAAGCTATGGTTTTCGTGGGAGAACAAAACCAAATGCATCCTTTCGCTGAGAACTTCAGCTTTCCTTGGGTAGGTAAAACATTCATATGTGAACTTCAGACAGAAAAGATATAATAGAGTGTATATCAAGTACCAAACAATTTGACAGTTTCTAATGGCTGCAGTAATGAGACTTCACAGGGGAGTTCCTGAAGTGGATCTTGAAGGGTGGGCAGTAATAGACCTTCAGATGAAAAAGCCTGCACCATCCCCGCCTCTCCCTTCTGCAGGTTAGAACCATTAACACCAAACGCATCCAGGTAGCAGCAGGACTGGATCCTCACGGCTATCGGGAGGGATTTGGGTCAAAGATGAGGAGAGAACTTCATTCTCTGTTTCACACCCCAAATTAATTAATGCCTTTATTACTGAGTGAAACATTCAGAACTTCCGGAAACTGGCGTTTATCACCAAAGGGTTTTTCAGCAAATTGAAGTTTCTACTTCAGGTAAAATTCAGAAATAATTAGGCTTCCCTGCACTAATTTGTCAGCTCTCTGTGGTCTGTCTCCTTGGTTATTTAAAAACTCTAGGGTGAATTTAGCCTCTTGCCCACCCTTCCCAGATAAAAAAGGTTTTGTCCACTAAGGGTCCTGTGGACACAACATGCTCCAAAATTCCCCCCTGATGGGACTGCTCCACATGAAGGAAGAAGAGGGGACAGAGGGAGATGACGATTGACAGGAAAAGTATCCAATTAAACTTTGTTTCTCTTATTGGGGCCCTAAGACTGAGATTCAGCATTGACGCTGCAATGAATTAGGCTGCAAATGTCCTCACCACGTGTAAGATCTAAAAGCCAAAGTACATCTCATCCTTTGGTTCCCTTCTTATTATTTTTCGTGATTTAACTCATGGTTACAATTAAGTCATAACATAACAGGGTATCACGAGCATAATTCTCTTAGTGACAGTTTACCAAGTATACAGATTTACAGGAAGAAGCAATATTGTCAGCAGGCAAACGGTCAACGCCTTAGCCTGACATACAAGCTTTTGCAACATGTTCCTGGCTGGGACAGTGTTCGGAAGAAAACTAGAGAAATAAAAGTTTTGTGCTAGAAAAAAGCAGGAGGTGTCTTAAAATATTTGCCAGGTTCCTTGAACACCTAAGTGGTATGGATTTTGCAAATGCTTCGAGTATTCTTCTAAGAAATCAGAACCGATTCTAACTCCCAATGTGCTACCCATTGCATTCCATTTTATCAAAAAGTGCTACTTAACTGTACCATCTGTGATCTGCTGTGTTAAAATGCCTTAAAGAAAATTGCATATACACATACACATATGACGATCAGTTATTTTTCCCATTTATGTGTCTGGCCTGCATCTTCCAATGCTTTAACCCCAGCAAAGATTCAATGCCTGACACAAGAAGGAAAGCTGAATGAACAGATGAACCACTACATTCGAAAATTAGGTTTCTAGAAATCAGTTAACAAACATCAGTATTTACCCAACTCTGTCAGATATTCTGAAATATAAAAAATGATCTTGGTTTCCAAACATGAAACCATTTTGGTGTACAAAGTTAATATCAACATAAACATGATGATTTTTAAAAGTGGCCAATGAAGCCATATTTGTAGATATAATTTGACTGAGCTGTACAAAATAATTGAATCAAAGCAATGAATTGGTTCTCAGGTCAAAACATATTTTACACAGTGTAATCAATTCAACCTTTTTATTTATTCTTGAGAATCATTTCAACAATTCATTCCACATTATATTCTTTTGTAATGCTCTGAGGCATGTGGAACCCTCCCGGACCGGGACACGAACCCGTGTCCCCTGCATCGGCAGGCGGACTCTCAACCACTGCGCCACCAGGGAAGGCCTACCTTCTCTTAACTCATAAATACAGAACAGGAAATTGCATGATTGTCTTTTGTTCATATTTTCTAGCTTTTGAAAATTCAAGCATCATTGAAATTTGAAAATATCACAGTGAGAAGTATATCAATCCTTGAGTAGAATAAAGTGACTTTTAAAAGGCAAACACTCATTGTGGTTAACCTCTTCATAACCATTCAAACCCTTAAGCAATCTAGATATTCCCTCTAAACCAGAGGGTATTCAGACTGCAAGACAGCAAGATCATGCTATAACTGTAATTTATTTCATGCTCTTTCATGAACAATGTTTTTTTTTTATCACCCGCTTTTGTTGTGATATGATAGATAGCTCAAGGAATGTTTTAGAGTAAATAAATGCTACTCCAAGTGTTTTCTTACGTAAACATCATACCTTCCGAGGTAATCATACCTTCATTAAGTCTGTTTTACCAAGACTGTTTCCTCATATGTATTGATATATATATAGAGAGAGATTACCTCCATAATAGGTTTTTAATTGAGTCAAGTGATATAAACAGTGATTTTTCCAATAATGTTTCATGGAAACTGCTGCTGTTGCCAATGTTTTACTTTTGTACACCAAATCTTAGAAAAGGGAGGAGTCCTTCTCCTCCAGAAAAAAAAAAAAAAGTCTTGAATATGAAAGCCTGGGTACCAAATGGAAGTTTAACACATGCCAAATGAATCCTAAATTTTCAATTAACAGAAGTTTCTCTTAGATCAATTCAAAAGAAACATCATAGTAAATAACATTGACTTTTGCTGAGCGTGAGGATACACTTTTATGGCAAAAAACGACATAGCGAAGTTGCCCTGAAAATGCAGAAGCCCGTGGAATCCACCAGTAGACTTGGTGGCGAGCAGGAGCTTTCCCATGGGCCAAGCGCGTCAGAAGGAAGGAGGAACAGCAGGAGAAGCAGCTGAGACAGAGGAAAGAAAGAAGGGGGCTTGTTTGTTTTTACTGAAGAGCTCAAAGTTTCGCTCAGGAAGCCTCCATGGAGGCTGACATGAGGTGAAGTGAGGCAGAGAGCGGTGACATCCCAGCCGAAGTCACCCCTGACCCACTCGTATTTTCATACTCTTCCTCGTTCTCCACACTCCCCCAGAAGCTTTCTTTTATACAGCAAAGTAGCGGATGCATTTCAGGCATTCAATAAATATTTGTTTAATGTATTTTTTGACTAAGTCGAACCATTTAGGGGGAAGGAAAATATGTTCTGTCCTTCAGGTGTGTTGGAGAGGGAAAATAGTTGAGACTCATACGGTCCATCATACAGGATTTAACAGTCCTGTACCGGTCATTCAATAAATATTTGGATACCTAATTAGAATTCAGAATTAATTCCTTTATCATCATATGAAATGTGGGTTGATTTTTCTCATACAAATGTGCAGTTCAGTTGTGCCCATCTGTACACAAGTACCAATTCCAAACTTATCCAACTACATTGCTGGTGATATTATGTACTATCTGTATCTATTAATAACTGAGTATTTTTATTAACATTATACAAGTTGGAATGCCAATGATAATTATTGCAACTACTGAAATAACTTTATTCAATGTAGAAGGAAATGACATTTGATAACTGTTTAAGACTTTTCCTTAATTAAGTAAAAATTCCACTTTCTTATTTCCACAAACAAAATCCAAGATCTTGGCCATTAGACTGTCAGTCCAATTCTCACCTTCTACATACACACTCTCTCACACATGCTGGTTCTATTTGTGTCTCTATCCCGTGTGTGTGTGTGTGTGTGTGTGTGTGTGTGTGTGTGTGTGTGTGTACATAATATGCAAAACTTTGCATTAAGGGTAACATATCATGCACAAGTAACGAAATAAATCTTGCATTCAGGAACTACTTAGAAAATGCAGATAAATACTCATTAATTAATAAAACTAACAAGAGCTTTTAGGTTAAATAATAAAAGTACAAAAAATACTTTGATTGAGATGCTTCCTTCTTGAATTAGCGATCACAAATGGTACATCTTTAAACTTAAGACTTTCACCAACTCTGCTTTTGACATCACTCATTTTCAACGCAAGGTTTAATTATAGTATTGTTACGAAATCTCAAATAAAGCCTTTCTACACTGGTTGTGCCAATCAGTCGATAGTTAACAATTAATGATACAGTCCTTACAAGCAAGTTAATTTTAAACTATTTGAAAAGCTAACCTTTACCCATAAATTATAGTGAAGTTTACAGAGACGATGCTGCCAGAGCTGTGCTCTAAATGCAGGTAGATTCTGAAACTTGTTCAACTAAAAAAGTGCAGAGTTAGAGGCAGGTTTTAAACTTTTAGCCTTTGTAATAAAAGTAAAATTCACAATGATGACAATAATGCCTGTACTCTCTATACAGTAAACATGGAGGACTTGCTTGCCATGTATGTCGCATGTAAGAAGTGTTCATTGTATGACTGAATAAACCTCTTCTAGTTTGATCAGTTGTCCTCACCTAAGGATGCAGATTATAATGAAATGGGATATTTTAAAAGTTACTGAAGCTTAGGTCATATTTCAGATCAATCAACTCAGAATACCTCAGGAAAGGACCAGACCCTTTTTTTTTTTTTTTGCAAAGTTCCCCACTTTTTTCAAATATCAAAATAATACATATTTCCATATGTGGCTTTGCTGGGGGGAGGGTAGTAGGGACTAGATTTACCCTTCTACTTGAAACAACCGAGAAGAGAAGGGAAGGGGAGGGGAGGGAAGAGAAGAGAGAAAAGACAAAGGAAAAGAAGGGGAAGGGAAAAGAAAAGAAGAAAAGAAAAAAAGAAAAATATAAGAATCAATAGTCTGTGGACGCTGAATAACAGGATATACAGGGCACTGATTTCTGTGGGACAAAAACAAATCTACCACTGGCTCTGTTTACCTCCGAGCAAGAGCTTGCAGGGAGCAGAGCAGGGGAAGAGAGGCTGGCAGCCTCCCTGATTAGAGGAGACAGAAGGAAGACTTGGGGGAGGCCAAGGCTGCTTGCATCCCAGGGCAAAACACCAGAGAAGAGACAGCTGCACAGAGAGATACACAGAGGATGCCTGGGGTCTCCAGCTGACGACCTATCAGCATATTCACAGGACAAAATTACCCAAGGCCTAGACAGAGGCTGCACTGATGCAGCTGAAGGAGCAGTGGGAGCATCCTTGGAGCTCACACAGAGCAGGTGTCTGTATTCCCACAGCCAGAGTGGGAAGAGCCCACAAGACATGAGCTTCGGGGACAGTGCTCAGAAGGATACTGCCTCAGTAATGAGAAAAAAATTAGCTCCAGACTACAGACTTCTGTGGTCCCACTGAACAAAGTGTCAAAGCAATTTCAGAAGGATCCAACTGTCTGCAAGTAACTTAACTGTGGACCAGAACAAAGTGTGAAACTTTAACTATTTAAAGAAATACAAACATACCCAGCATGTGACAAGGTAAAATTCACAATGTCTAGCACCTACTAAAAAATTACCAGACATGCAGAAAAGTAGGAACATATGACTCTGTAATAAGGAGGGAAATCAAACCCATATAATAATCTTTGTCTTCTGAAAACTCTGGGCTATTGTTTTCCTCTAACAAGTCATTTACAGCAAGAAATCCATTTTTCTGCTTAAAATGTCTTTCCCTTCCCATCTACATCCTCCCCAATGCAAGGTCTTAGGTCCAGTTTAAGCATCATCTCCAGATATAGGTTCCCCTTTAAGTTATTTATTTTCTTATTCATGTTTACATCTTATCTTACATACAACTCCATTACTAACATGTCATGTTCCCTTACATTATATCAAATTTGTTCCTGTCTTCTCTCTGAACCAGTCGAAGGCAGGGAAAGTGTCACACACATGTTTGTATCCTACCACCTGGCAAAGTGATTGGAACACAGTGTTCAAAATATTTCCAAATGCATGAATAAATTTATGAAGGATGCTTCCATCACGTTCCCGTTGCTTATTATCCTTACTTTGTGTGTTGATGCAGTCAAAGGTCAACAAATCTCCTCCCCATCCCTTCCTCCTATTCACCCCATTAGTAAAACCACATGGACTTTAGCAATCAGAAAATCATTTCCAACCAAAACCCGTTTTTACCATCTTCTGACTGTGTGGCCTTGGGAACTTTGCTCTCTCTCTCTTAATTCTTCATCTGCAACACAGATAAACGTGTACAAAGGATAGGGATGTTCTAGGATTAGAGGAGGTGATGTATGTATCTGGTATATAAAGGGCACAAATAAAGGATCTCCCCCTTTTTGCTCTGCATAGTTGATTATCGGCGAAGATAAAAATAGCTGCTCAGAATTTCTTGGTTGATAGTGATAAAAAATCAGTGTCATTGTTGACAAAAATTTCCAAATAATTCCCACTTCATATGAGTATTTTTAAGAAGGACATTTAAAACATTCACAAAAGTCTTTTTTGTTTACACTCTGTTGAATATCTTTTTAGTTGAGTAATTCTATTCTTTCACATAAAATTTATTCAGAAATAGTGAACAAATTATATTTGGTCCTTTCTCGTGTTACTGGACTTTTCTCTTTTCCACCTTATCAGTTTATTGTTTCCACATCTTCCATATTTTCACTACAAAGGTGTCACTGAAAGAGGTATTTCTAATTATCCTCAAACGAAGACCAGAATATTACTGTACTGATTTAGTCCTCATTTTAAAAATATGTTTAGTTCACAGATGGTTTTCATCATAGACTGTTTATGTTAAACATACAGAGATGTAATATAATATATTAGATAATTTTTAAATTTCTTTTATATTATTTACATCCTTAAGAACAGCTGAAAGTTTCATTTCTTCTTTTCTGACAGAATTTACTTTCAAATTATGGCTCTCTCTCTCTATATATATATATGTGTGTATATATATATACATATATAACATATTCCTTTATCATTTTAATTTAAAACATGCTGTACTAAAACATTATCAACACAAGTAAGAATAAAATTCAGTTGCATGTCACAAATATGTACCGAGTGCCTATTTTGCTGCAGGAAGCTTACAGAGGAGTTAGACTCCCCCAGCTGCCAAGCAGCTTATAATCTATCAGTAAGACGACTGCATATGGCAGAATATCCTAAGTTTCATAATAGCTGTAAAATATGCATTGCTCTTGGCGATGAGAAAAGGGAAAATTATGTGAGCCTGTAGGTTTGGGGAAGGTTATATAAAAATACAACATGTCAGTTAGGCCCTAAAGAATGGGGAGGATTTTGAGGAATGAAAAACTCGACATACGAAAAATGGTGTAGAAATAGGAAAATGCTCGATGTATTTGAGATTACTCTCTGCCTAAAGAGTCTCAGCTAGCCTCCAAGAGCTGGTGCCAAGGTTGAAAGTGGAGTAGAAACCAGAGAATGGAATGATATTAACACCCCTAAAATAACTAAGTAAAAATATAGATATATAAATATATATACACATACATATTTATTTAAGTGTCTAAGGAATGAGACGTCAGGGAAATTTAGGTAGTTATTCTGAAGCTCTTTTCCATTTTTCACAATGACAATATTGGATCACATAATTCTGATTGTCGCTTTCAAGTTCTAAAGTCTTTTGGCCACCCATGTAAGTCTAAGAGAACTTGGGCATCATTTGAAACCAATTCTACATATAGGCGGATTCTGTAGAAAGGAGAAAACAATTACTGTATTATGGTCATAGGCTACAGAGTAATTGAAACTCTTAAAAGCCGTAAAAAAAAAAGGGAGAAATAAAAATATAAATTCTTTCCTGGACAGCATGGTACTCATAATGTCACAGCCGTAGTCCTTGTCTCCCTGTCAGGAAAGTACCCTACACAGAGGTTACAACGTTTTGTTCAGAGTAACCAACTGAACCACAAATGACAGGACCAGGGATTTCCCTGAGACAGAGATCTGCAAGGTTGCCTGGCACGAGAGTCCTGTCCAGTAGGGGTGCTCTATATTGGACCAACATATTTGTGTTCTAGCGAGTTTGATATAGAGTGTTAGTCATGCAGCAGAAACCGGAAGACAGAGAAAAATGGCAGTGAGCATTAGTCAAGAGGGAGCAGAGCCCACGAGCAAGAAGGAGAAGCATAAAACTGAAGAAGGATGGAAGGGAGAATGGATGGCTAGATGGAAGGAGGGAGGGAGATTTCAGGCTGACTCACTCAACCCCCCACCTACACCACACGAGCCCCTTCTAGCTTGACTTTTTGTTCTACAAAAGGTGGGAAGCTACACACACAAACTTCCCCAGAGTACCTTGAACTGAGAGATTGCTTGTGAGGAAGCTTCTACCAAGAAAGTGCACCATGAGAGTCACGGAGGGAGGAGGGGAGCAGTGCCCTTGGAGAAAGCAGGTCTTTGTCAACAGACACTGGGACCACAGGGCTGGCAGCACAGCCTCTGCTTCAAGGGCTCCCCCGTGGTGCTGGGACCCGGGGGGACAGCGGCTCCTGGGACAGCCCAGTTCCATTGTGCGGTTCTACAAGGTTTCCTAGAAGTTGAGCTTAGATTGACCATGTCCACCTTTCCCATTACATCTCCTAAAAAAATCTCCTGCTTAGACAACTGGTGGGCAACTGGGAAGGCTGAACAACATAGATGGCAGGTGGGGAGATTGGGAGGAAACCACCTCGTGGAGGAAACTGTGTGACAGGCGGGGATGCTGCCTCTGCAGCTATTTCCCAGAGTCAGGAATGTAGGACTGGACCTTCTTCCACTCTTCCCCACCGACCCTGTGTCCACCCATGCTGGCTGCCTATCACAGAGGGCAGGACTAGGAAGGGTTGCAGGTAGCAGCCCCTCCATCGATGGGAGGCCAGAGCATGGAGGGAAGCAGGGAGGAACTCCTCATCCTGGGAGGGAAGCTAACAGCCCTGCATCTCTAAGGGTAAAGCAGCCCATAAAGCTCATTTTCTGAAGTCTCTTTGGAAGGAGATGCTGTGTCCCCAAAAGAGGAGTCCTTCTCCAAGGCCTCCCCTCCCCCAAGAGCTTTTGTTGGGAGTAAATTCAAAGGACGGATGAATTAAAGACAAGTGAAATGGGCTAATTCCCTCTCGTGGTCTTGGCACAGACAGAAGAAAACGGAAAAACACGGCCCCTGGAAGATCCACCTCAGTGGATCTAAAGACAATTCATTCTACCCTGTCATTCACGAGACGCAGCGATGTGTGTGTAAAGGATGTTATTGTTGTGCTATCACTGCAATGAAAATTGAAGCTCTCTGGCTAAGAGTCCACTTGCAATGTTTTGCTGGAAAGCACAATATCACAGAGGGGCCTGAGGATGGCTCAGACCCAGACACACCAGGGTCCAGGCTCCCTAGAAGTTCTCAGTCCTCAGCTGATTTTAGACCTTGGGCTTCTGCAGTGAAAGCAGGGCCACCATTTGGATCATCACCTCACGGGTGTACCCACTGAACGCTGCCCTTTTGTTCTCCAAAAGGGCTCACTGACATGCACCCGGGAGATCGGGGGTGGATAATCAGATGATGGGTGCAAGGTGCACAGGCCGCCAAATGCCACTATGATCGGTCTTACAGGGGACCCCGTGGAAGCTGGGGAACACACGGTGTTTTGAGTGAGAACAGTCTGTGCTTACGTTTCCCATGGTGCTATCATGATCACCTGCCTTTGGATTTTTGCATATTTCCTTGGGATCGATATCCGTGACCATGGCAAAAATACCTGCATGATTACCACTGCCTGTAAAGAAAGAACTGTTACAGTAGGGAGGGAGACAGGAAAGCATCTGGGGTCGTTGAAAACCCAACATTACAAAACCATGACCCATGACGGTGCAGACCTACAGGACCAGAGAGTGAATTGCAGGATGGACCTTAATTATTATGGACAGGATCCAATACCAGGAAAATGGGAATGTTCTACTTATTACACTCCTCCAAAACTTGCAGGTTTGATGAAATAGAGAATGACTACGATGGAGCAAAAGCCAAGTCCACATGGTGGCTGTCAGAGGGGGTGTTATTCTCGACATGAATACAGTCAGGATATGATGGAACACATTTCTTTTTTTTTTTTTTTTTTTTTTTTGCGGTACGCGGGCCTCTCACTGCTGTGGCCTCTCCCGTTGCGGAGCACAGGCTCCGGACGCGCAGGCTCAGCGGCCACGGCTCACGGGCCCAGCCGCTCCGCGGCACGTGGGATCCTCCCGGACCCGGGCGCGAACCCGCGTCCCCCGCATCGGCAGGCGGACTCTCAACCACTGCGCCACCAGGGAAGCCCTGGAACACATTTCTATGCAGGTTTTAGTTAGCTAGAACAGCTTGTCCCGTTTACGATCCCCTCAACCCACCGTAGAAAGGTCTCCTTTACCTGGTAGAACAAGAGTGTCCTTGCTGGTCCACGAGGCTTAGAACAAAGCTTGCTGACCTGCGTGTCCCCAAACCATGGCCAGCATCAGCATTCCTCGAAGGGCATGTTAAAACAGAGTGCTGGGTCCCACCCTCAGAGTTTCAAAAGGAGGTTTGGAGTTGGGCCAGAGAATGAAGATTTCTGACAAATTATCTGATGATGCTGATGGCTACTGGCGTAGGGACAACCACAGGGTTAAGAACACAAAAAATTCCAAGTCGTCCCCACGCATCACAGGAGCCTTGGACGTAGCCAGGAACAGGCATGAAATCCTTCACAAACACAGGGGCTTCTATTTCAGACGTGGGACAAGATCCGAGTTGTGTCTGAAGATGATAAGCAAGGTGTTATGTGTTGCGCAGATTTATAGGGACCACAGGGGGATGGGAAACCAATTAGGAAGCTGCTGCCTAAGGGAAAAATGCACTCTTCTGACACAGGGAAGCAGCAGGTAGAAAGGGACCCCGACGTGAGAGAAGGTACTTGAGAAATCAGATGTGAACATAAAGAAGAGTGGCGGGTGGAAGCAATGCAAAGTTCTCCCTCTCTGACTGAAAAGACAGTAGGAAACCACTGACAATTAAGAAAAAAAAGTCTTGCTAAATATCGCTCAGAGATGGATGCAAAGAACAGGCCTGGAGTCAGGAAGGGGAAACAGTGAGTTTGGGTGGATTAAATGGGGAGATGATGGCAGGTCTAATGGAAGAATTTAGTGGAAAGTTAAGCATAAAACACAGTGGAATTCAGAAAGAAATTACAAACCAATGTTTGGCTTTGAGAGTCCTCTACAAAAAGGTCAGAGTTGAAGTTTTGAAAACGATTTAATCTACAAATGGACAATGTAGAGGGCAAAGAAGTAATGGGCCATAACCTTAAGAAATGTCTGTTTTTGAAAATCAGGCAGAGGGACAGGAGGCAACAAAGGAAACCTGCAGAAAGAATTAGGGAGGGTCCATGCTTGGAACTCAACAAGGGAGAAGCTTTTAAGTAGGAGAAGGGATACGGAATGTTCCTATAAAAGCAGAAATCCAGCTGCAACTTCTGCTACGCTGACAACTAGCCCTGACATAACCCGGGTATTTCAGATATTACTATTATGTAACCAAGAAATGACACAGCGCTTTTCTTTAAAAGTGATAGAAAACTTAATCTTCATTGGTCTGCAGTACAAATCCCCATTTCAGAGTCGTTTGTTCTTTAAATCTTTTTTTTTTCTTACATTTTTGTCTCCTTCCTTTGCAAGAACAATTTTAAAAGAGAATGAAAATAGACAGGAAGTTAAAAGGAAGATTAATGAAAATGGAAAAACTGCTGACGTATTTCACTGTGCAAATTACAGAAACGTCTCACAATCAGATTGTTTGCCACATGCAGGTTGCTGCCTGCTGGTACCTAGAAATCAACCATTCTCTGTGCTGCAGCTTTCATCACTGTGCGATGTGCCAAGTTTTCCATAACTCTAACTTTGTTTCCTGTGCAGTGCTCTCATCACTGTCATTCAGCTGCATAGACATTATGAAACCGGAGAGGAAAAAAATGATGCAATAACTGTATATAGAATGCATTTTTGGTGTAGACACAGATAATAAAAGTATAAAGCACATTTCTAGCGAGAAACCTAGAGTTGAAAATTTTCTTAAACACATTAACTTTTTTTTTAACATCTTTATTGGAGTATAACTGCTTTACAATGGTGTGTTAGTTTCTGCTTTACAACAAAGTGAATCAGTTATACATATACATAAAGCCAAAGATGAAATTCAACTTGTCTTGCTAAAATGTCTTCTGTAAGTATAAAGTAAGATCTGGCTTGAGAATTAAAACATTTTGTAAAAAGCTTATTTTTCATCTTTCATTGGGACTTGTGTCTCTAGTATTGTTTTGTTTTTGTTTTTTTTTCCCCTCCACATAACAAGAATATTTTTTCAGTGTGATCTAGCTGCTGAATAAAACTTTTGTTATAACATCTGCTGGCAAAATTTATCCCCCTGGGAAGGATTAACAGTTACTAAGCAGAGGTTACTGAGTACCCACTGTGTACATGCTCTATACTAGTGATGTGTGTGTGTTTTATTTGCAATATGTAATAGTAACTCTGCAAGTACATTCATGAATAAATACTCAGCAATGAGTCTTACTCAAGGTCACATTTCAAGACAGTAACTAAGCAGGTTTTCATCCAAATTCTATGCATCTTCTGTTAAGTTGCACTCACTTACTACAAAAATCCCTTGTCTCATGAAATAGCATTTCTATTCCTATCTGTGAAATATCACTTCCTCAAACCTCAAAAATGTCAAACGTGAGATCTAAGACATCTCCCTCAGCACTGATAACCTCTTGAAACATTATTTCCTTTTATTCCTTCTACTTTCTACTTTTTTGTTACCATACAATTGACATGTAACATTTTATTAGTTTCAGGTGTACAGCATAATGATTCAATAGTTGTATATTTTTGTGAAATGATCACCACAATGTCTAGTTAACAGCCAGCATCATACATAATTACAGTTTTCCCCCTTGTGATGAGAACTTCTAAGATCTATTCTCTTAACAACTTTCAAATATACAATACTGTATTAATAATTATAGTCACCATGCTGTACTACTTTCTACTTTTTAAACAGTTTAGATTTCTTAACTTTCACAAATTTCTGTTGTCATATATAAGGTAAAAGCTGACAGACTTATTAAAAAAATGTAAAATGTTGTCCTTGCTTTTTATACAAAGTAAAGCCACTTTGGTTAGAAATATCAGTAGCATATTTACCCAGGATAAAATTACCTATCCCCTTTGAATCTATATGCTCATCCTACTTGAAAGCATTTTATAAGCTATACTGAGGCTCAATCCTTGTTGCTGTTTTATCAGAAAGAGTTGCCTAGGTGATTTTATGTTAGAAATCTGAAAAACATTCTCTCTGTCTTAAAGAAACTTAAAAATACCACCATGGGTTTAGAAGTTCAGCAATTTTTGCCAGAAAACGTATAACTAAATCTCGCAAGATGCCCTTATTACTTTTCCTCTGTGTATACTCTGGAGCGTTTAGTTTGCATTTGCTTTTTTTTTTTTTGTAGTGGATTCTCAAATTCGGCAGAATTTTAACCTGATATTTATGTTTATAGTTATTATTCCTCTTGGGCTTCAGCTATCAGTTTTTCTTTATAAGTGAAGACTAGTGATCAAGGCCCTGGAGAATTACTGTATAATATATAAAAATCACGCAGCAGGTAAATCCAGATGTATGTCAAGTCTTCATTGAATACATTGTTTCCATTAAGCCCTTCATGGTAAGTAACAAGCGTAGAGATTCTGAAATAAAATGATTTGTGCCTTAGTTGTTGAAAGATGCACAGAGCACAGAAATTCACACTGCTAAAAGTTTGACATATATGCCCTACTATGTATAAAATAGATAACTGGGCTTCCCTGGTGGCGCCGTGGTAGAGAGTCCGCCTGCCGATGCAGGGGACACGGGTTCGTGCCCCGGTCCTGGAAGATCCCACGTGCCGCGGGGCAGCTGGGCCCGTGAGCCATGGCCGCTGAGCCTGCGCGTCCGGAGCCTGTGCTCCGCAACGGGAGAGGCCACAGCAGTGAGAGGCCCGTGTAACGAAACAAAAACAAAAACAAAAAGATAACTATTGAGACCCTACTGTATAGCACAGGGAACTCTACTCAATGCTCTGTGGTGACGTAAAAGGGAAGGAAAACCAAAAAAGAGGAGATATATGTATGCGTATAGGTGATTCACTTTGCTGTACACAAAGCGTACAGCAGAAACACAACATTGTAAAGCAACTATACTCCAATAAAAGTTTAAAAAAAAAAGAAAATACTTATTTTCTTTATGTACTCTATATATACAGAAGACTTTTAGGCAATTCCTCCTCGGAATTTGACTCAATTTGGGAGTTCATAAAGTAACCTTATTGTAATCATTTCACAATATATACAAGTCTCAAATCTCTATGTTTTACACCTTAAACTTATACAATATCATATGAAAATTACACCTCAACTAAGCCGAGGGGAGAAAAAGACTTTACAGTGGAGAGCATCCGAACAAATATTCAATAAAACAGAAGTACAATATTAGAATGCAGTCACTTGATCTACCATCTCTCCTCAACAAACATCAGATCCGCGAGGACCTTGGTTGCACTGTTTTACAAACTATATATTTTACAAAATATAATAAAGCATATGTAGATCTGTCATTTCAAGGGCCACCATGACCTGAATTTTAAATAGTTTCTGTAATCTTGACTTCTGAGGGCCATTAGACTTCATAAATCTATGTATTTTTGTTTTTACAAATTCCCATGTCTTAATGTGGTTCCTGCTCCCATCCTGTCACTCAACTTTCTGTAAATTTCAGATAGCCCAAGCAAGTTTGTGACGCATCTACTTCCATACCTTTCTGTGGGCAGTTTCTTTATGCCTACTTACCATATTCCTTCCATATCTGTTTTTTGAAGCTCCGTTCATCCTTCCAGACACAGCTCCTATCTCACCCTCCTAGATCCTACCAGTTAGCAAGAACTGCAGCTTCTTTCTGAAAGCCTCTATGCACACCCAATGGCTCACCCAGGATTCACTTAGCACGGTTTATCTTTGAAACTGAGACAAGCTCCGTAACAGGTGCCAGACACAGACACACATGGCTGCCTGCTTGCTGTTAATCTGCCATAGCTCTGAGCACGTTCTCTTACACTGCATGCTGAATACATGCTTATTCTTTTTGTATACTTCACCTTTCTTAGTCTCCAGTATGCAACTAAAGACTAACGACCCTAGGTTCTTCAAGACCTTTTTTTTTCTTAGATTCCATATATATGTGTTAGCATATGGTATTTTTTTCTCTTTGACTTACTTCACTCTGAATGACATACTCTAGGTCCATCCACCTCACTACAAATAACTCAATTTTGTTTCTTTTTATGGCTGAGTAATATTCCATTGTATATATGTGCCACATCTTCTTTATCCATTCATCTGTTTATGGACACTTATGTTGCTTCCAGGTCCTGGCTATTGTACATAGAGCTGCAATGAACATTTTGGTACATGACTCTTTTTGAATTCTGGTTTTCTCAGGGTATATGCCCAGTAGTGGGATTATGGGGAGGGGGAAGGGTAAGCTGTGATGAAGTGAGAGAGTGGCATGGACATATATACACTACCAAACGTAAAACAGATAGCTAGTGGGAAGCAGCCGCATAGCACAGGGAGATCAGCTCCGTGCTTTGTGACCACCTAGAGGGGTGGGATAGGGAGGGTGGCAGGGAGGGAGACGCAAGAGGGAGGAGAAATGGGAACATATGTATAACTGATTCACTTTGTTATAAAGCAGAAACTAACAAACCATTGTAAAGCAATTATACTCCAGTAAAGATGTTAAAAAAAAAAAAGACTAACGACCAAATGAAAATTAATATTCTTCCCAACCTACTCTGTCATGATATCAAACCCCACTCACCTAATACCTTGCCTGAGAAGAATGAATCAGAAAGCCGTCTTCAAAAGAGTCAACAAGATTAATATCACAACTCCAAGGAATCCTGGTGGTCACCAACCCTCAGGGAGAGTCAGGACAGCTTGCGGTCAAGGCAGCAGAGCAAGCATCCTACTGCAGACTGGGTGCAGCCTCAGGACCAATTCCCTTTTCTAGCCATCTATATACATCACTTCAGGGGAGGAAGCTGTCTTTGAAATCAATGATAGAAAATGCTATGCAAATGTACTGTTTTTAAAGATGAGAATTTTTTCCAGAAGCTTCAATCTGTACTAGTTGTTAGGTACATAAAACTTTCCATGGTGGTGGTTGTCTTTCAGAGACTTGAAAAGGCACGCCCGTTTCCAGTGAGGAGAACCTTGCTACATCTCTTGTGGGTTTTGTGTTCTGCATTTCAAACATGCTTTAACATTTACATCTCATTGGACAATGGGCAGAACTGGGGGTAGGGATTAAACCCACATCTTGGAGCTGGAAGAAAGCAAAGCAAGTCCGTGGTGGCGCCTGTGGCTTTCTGTTGCCATTGAAGTCCAGCTGGAATCGATGAAGCTAAAAGGTAGCCATCCTGAGCCCTCCAGCTGGGTCATTTCAATGCCCCTTGATTTCCAAAGGCTTCAAAATGACCTTTCTGAATATTACCCAGCTCCGCCCACGTGGCAGACCTTCCCAGGAGAGGCTCTTACATTTGACTCACAGTATCTTTCTTCCAAGCAAAGAACGATTACTTACTCCTCGCAACGCAACACGTTTGTGTTCTAAAAATGTGTAATACATAGCTTAAAAGTTTAACTATTTTAACACCACACAGTAATTGTCTTTGGAAGTCTTCATGGCGACGGTATTGGAATTTATCACCCTTCACTTCACGCACAGCACATCCTAGATGAAAACGGTAAACAATTTACTCAAGCCCACAGACAATTATTGATACTTGAGGCTTCTTAGCTTAGCAGTCTGGCTCCAGCGAACTATTTTCAGTTTTGCCAAAATATGCGCCTCATCCTGCTCCCAAATTACTCTGAAAATGCCACGTTGTTCAGGTACCAGTGCAAATGCCAAAAAAGGATGGAAGTAATCAAGAGGGTCGTGAGTGAACGGGTACGGAGACCCCGGAACACTCCTGGCCACTATCAGTGTAGCTCAGGACCAAGGAGCCCAAGGATTATCCTCCAAGGCTCTCAGGGGCCAGATTACATGCCTCCTGCATATCAAGTATATGCTGCACCACGGACCAGGGTGGCGCTCTGCACGCAAACTAACCTCTCCACCATGCTGCAGAGGGACATCATGCATTCTTTTCAGACACCAATGTGTGAGGACCAAATAGCTACAGGGCGTTTACTGTCGTCACCACTGGGCTCAGGCAAATATGAGCTCTTCTCTGTTTTCTGCTCTTTTCTCCCCCAGCAATACCCTTCTCCCACCATAAACATACACTGGGCATCCAGTGAGACACAAAGCCGTCCAGCTATAGATATAGTGTTTCTCACTATTTCTGCTACTTTGCAACCCTGGGAGAATATTAACTCCTGTGCATACGAAGGAGTATTTAGTTCTGTTTCAGCGTGAGGTATTATTCTGAGATATATGTCTGATGGTATTCAGCCAACCTCCAAGTTCAAAATTAAGTTGCGTGTCTTAAAAAGGTGAAGATTTCAGGAAAACCTTATTTATAGGATCCAATGATTCTTTTCCCCCCAACCATTTACTCTTCTACACAAAATACTTTTGACAAGGCAATGGAATGACTTGGGAAAAGTGCTTTACTATTACAGTTTTCTCTGTAAGAATGTAAGAAAAAAAAACCTATTAAGTTTAGTACCTGTGGTTTAAAGGTGAACATGATATGCAGGAACTTAGCAACATCAATGCATTTCTCATCCCACACACAGAGACCATTTTCAATGTCAAGAGCGTTTCCTAAAAATACTACATTTTTTCAGGCTAGCACTATGTTTAGAAGATTTGAAAATAGCAGGCAAAATCCAATAACACGTGACTGGAAATAAGAACTCCGCCAGAAAATCCTTTGCCAAGTGGGATGCCATTTCACCCATGGCTCTGAACACACAAGAAGTCATGCCCTTCCTCATGACCCTGGCTGAATTTCTAACTGAGACAGCTGAGAGCTAAGCCCCCGTCTGAAAAGAGCATCTCAGGTTTTGTTGAATATGTGGTCCCAGGAGAAATCGTACATAAGGATTCAGTGTAGAGTCACAAGCACAGGCCCCAGGGATGGATTTTCTGAGGGTGAATGTCTGTCTCCTTACACACCTGTTGCCTACGCTTGAATAACTTACTTAAATTCTCTGAGCCTGAATTTCCTTATCTGGGAAATTAGGATAGCACTACTCTGTTGCCAGAGAGGACCCCAACCCTATAAAGTGCTTCCGACAGGGAACTAAGGAGAGTAGTCCTTAGTAAGTAGTGGGCACTCAGTACGCATCAGTGATCCGTACTATTGCTGTTACTGCTGTTGCCTCACTGCAAATATGTTAAAGGACATTAATCTAAATCTAAATGCAGTAAGAACATTTATAATAAGCACCTTTCCTAGAAAGCCATGTGATTGGAAGGAATTTTAGAATCAACTGATGGAAACTTGGAGATTCCAAGGTCTAGTCCATCCGCTAATGTGTGTAGGTAATCTTTAACCCTGCTCTGAGGGATGCTTCTGTAATACACAGACGCACATAGAGTTCCTCACTATTTCTGCTATCTTGTAACCCTGGAAGAATATTAATTTGTGTGCATATGAAGGAGTAGTAAGTTCTGTTTCAGAGGGAGGTATGTGTGTAGATAGGTAAAAATTTCAGGAAAATTTAGTTATATGATCTATGATTTGTTTCTTTCTGGTCTACACAAAATACTTTTAAAAACATTTTTATTGAAGTGTCATTGATTTCCAATGTTGTGTTAGTTTCAGGTGTACAGCAAAGTGATTCAATTATATATACATGTTCTTTTTCAGATTCTTTTCCATTATAGGCAATTACACAACACTGAATATAGTGCCCTGTGCTATACAGTAGGGTCCCTGTTGTTTGTCTATTTTATATACAGTAGCGCGTAACAATTAATCCCAAAATACTTTTTGGGATACAACAACAGGATGATTACAAACAACAGGATGATTTGGAAAAGACTGCAATGTGTATAACTGGGGGTAGTGATTGGCACACAGTCAAGACTTATTTCCAATAACAGACTCTATATTAAAAGCACACAAGAGGGCTTCCCTGGTGGCGCAGTGGTTGCGCGTCCGCCTGCCGATGCAGGGGAACCGGGTTCGCGCCCCGGTCTGGGGGGATCCCACATGCCACGGAGCGGCTGGGCCCGTGAGCCATGGCTGCTGAGCCTGCGCGTCCGGAGCCTGTGCTCCGCAACGGGAGAGGCCGCAACAGAGGGAGGCCCGCGTACCGCAAAAAAAAAAAAAAAAGCACACAAGGAAAAGAAGATTAGAGCTGGAGGACTCATGCTTCTTGGTTTCAAAACTTAAGACAAAACTACAGTAATCAAAACAGTGTGGTATTGGCACAAAGGCAAGCATACAGACCAATGCAATAGAAGAGAGAGCTCAGAAATAATCCCTCACATATATGGTTAAATGGTTTTTGACAACAGTGCTAAGACCATTCAACGGGGAAAGGACAGTCTTTTCAACAAATAGTGCTGGAAAAACTGAATATCTGCATGCAAAAAGAAAAAATGTTTGGCACTTACTTAACACCATATACAAAAATTAACTAAAAGTGGATGAAATACCTAAATGTAAGACATAAAACTATAAAACTCTCAGGAGAAAACAGAATAAATGCTTCATTACATTTGATTTGGCAATGATTTCTTGGATATGACATCAAAGGTACAGGCAAGAAAACAAACAAACAAACAAAAATAACAAATTGAACTTCATGAAAATTTTAAGAATCTGTGTACCAAAAGATAACATCAACAAAGTAAAAAAGGCAATTGACAGAATGGGGGAAAATATTCGCAAAGCATTTATCTGAAAAAGGATTAATATTCAAAATGTATAGAGAAAATTCAGCAACAACAAAAAATCACACAATTCAAAAATGGGCCAAGGACTTGAATAGGCGTTTCTCCAAAGAAGAGATACAAATGGTCAAAAAGTGCATGAAAATATACTCAACATCACTAATCAAATACAAATCAAAATTATAATGAAATATCACCTCATACCTATTAGGATGACTATCAATAAACCAGAAAATACTCAGTGCTGCTGAGAATGTGGAGAAATTGGAACTTTTGTACACTGTTGGTGAGAATGTAGTATTGCAGCTGCTGTGGAAAACAGTATATGGCAGGTCCTCAAATAATTAAATATATAATTACCATAATTAAAAATCCCTCTTCTGGGAATATAACCAAAAGAATTGAAAGCAGGGTATCAAAGAGTTATGTAGACCCATATTCATAACAGCATTATCCACAATAGCTAAAATGTTGAAGCAACCCAAGGATCCATCAACAGATGAATGGATAAGCACAGTGTGATATATACACATACAATGGAATATTATGCAGCATTAAAAATTTAGAAAATTCTGATACATGCTACAGCATGGATGAAACTTGAAGACATTAGGCTAAGTGAAACAAGTCAGCCACAAAAGGACAAAAACTGTATGATTCCATGTTTATGAGATACCTAGAATAAAACTCATAGGAAAGTAGAATGGTGGTGGCCAGGGGCTAGGGAAGGGGTGGCGGGGGGGGAAAGGGATGGGGGGAATGGAGCTTTATAGTTTAATGGATACAGAGTGTCAGTTTCACAAGATGAAAAGAGTTCTGGAGATGGATGTGGTGATGGCGGCACAACATTATGAATATAATTAACACCACTGAACTGTACACTTAAAAATGGCCGAGATGGCCAATTTTATATGCTTATTTTACCACAAAAAAAAAACTTGGGAAAATATTCAAAATATCAAAACTAGGAAAAAAACACATATGAAAATGTAATTACTTAAACTCCATAATAAATAATAGGGATGCAGAAATACTCCAAAGGTACAATATTTAAACTGAAAAATAAGTACAATTGGGTATGTTTTCTGGCAAGAACAATGGGTTCTCTGTCCTGTTTTGTAAATTACAACCATAAACCTAATTCTGTCCCCATATTGCACTCCGTCTGATCCCCTGTCCCAGAGGGCTGTCAGGGCTCATGGCCGTGTGTGGGAGAACCAGGCATGTATTTGGGAGCTTTCCTTATCACTTTCATTACCAGTCTATCTACACCTCTGTCTTGAGCAGTTTTTCCTCAAAAGAGGTGACTTACTATCTTTACTCATAAGACAGAAAACCCTAGTGCCTGAGAAAACTTAACAATCGTGGCAACTAAATACTAATTTTCTCCGTGACATTTTTCTCTGCCATCAAGAGCAAAGTTTATCTCGGTTACCACAAAAACTGACAATTGTTCCGTGCTTCTAGCCAACTCATTTTTTTGCCCCTCTCCTCAGATTAATAGACCATTTAGTTTCAAAATGCTTTTCCCTTCAAGTTCCTGTTGCAAATCTAGATTGTTTTCGCTGACAGAGCAGGTAGGGGTCTCTGCTTGTCTTTTTCTTCTATGAACATTCTAAGGATAACTAACATGCAGTGCATAATGTAACATCATTTCGAAATAATACATTCAGCTCTGAGGTACACGAGTCATATCAACTCTTCAAACTGAAAATCTTTACGAAAAGTACATCAAGTATTTGGGACATGTGGCAGTCTGAACTACTCAGTTGACTGAGAGCAAATTATTCTTAAATAAAATTCTTAATGAATTTCCCTTAAGTGTGGCCATTTTTAAGTGGTGTGTCCAAGCATCTGACATGAAAGTTGGGTGGATGAGGAGGACAGCTTGTACGCTGGGCTGGGGTTCTTGAAGATCACACACAACTCACGTACTTTTCTGATCAATAGAACCACAAAACTTCATGTTCCCTAGTAAACGCCCTAAAAGGCAAAATATGGTACTTCTATCCTCTAATCATCAAACAAAATGATCCCATCACTAAACAAATAGTTTATGTCATAATCTGTCACTTATTTCTGAACCTTTAAATTTCTGCTTCTCAACTGCAAAATGTCACAATTCCCACCAAACAGAGTTGCTCTGAGTATTAAATGATACAATTTAAGTAAATCATGGGCTTCAACACAGAGCTATTATATTATTTTCTTTGATATATGAATTTTATGTGTAATGATAGTGTATAATTAACTAGAGAGTTATTATGATTTTTATTTCAAAGTATGGTAGTAAAGATTATGATAATGTAGGTACCAGTGCTAGAGAGGTTATATCAGAAACCTTAACATACATACATATATACGTATGTAGGTATGTAATTATGAATCTTATACTTCTGATACCGAATTGGGATAGTTATAATGTTCCAGGGTTGAAAAAATGCAACATTTAAATGCAATATTTGAATAAAGTTATTTAGACATTTACCTTACATTTGGTATATTCAGTAACCCTCTTAAAAAGGAATAATAAAAACATATCTTAACGTGTGTAAATTATACAAAAGAACGCAACTCTGTGGACATCTTGTCAAGGCCTCTCCCAGCATCAAGCAAATGAGATTTTCATATATTTCATTTCTTCTAGTTTATTCTATCCTCACAACTAATTTCTCTGCTTGATAAGGCCTCTGATAACTCACAATGGGAACAACATCAACTAAATAAAAGTTTAAACTAGGTTCATCAATTTGGTTGTCATAAAATGTGTTCACGGCAGAGCCAGAAATAGAAGTGACAATTCCTTACTCCTAGGTCCAGATGTATTTCTTAACTTAGATTTCTCTCCTCCTAACCCATCATCAAATATTAAATCTCCTGAAACCAAATTACACATACTTACAATCTTTTTATACAGTAGTGGCTCTTGCATTGTCTTCAATGTTTAGATTTTCTTCATTTTTCTGAAAGGAAACATTTTTGAAGGTTTGCAAGTGATTCTTGCATTGAAAGCTGAGGTGTGATGAATGAAGTCAAAGTAACAGTAAACATGTATCTGAACATAGGTCTGGTCACACAGTAGATACTCAAAAATGCTTTTACAGCTTCCCCAGGGGCACAGTGGTTAAGAATCCGCCTGCCAATGCAGGGCACGGGTTTGAGCCTTGGTCCGGGAAGATCCCACGTGCCACAGAGCAACTAAGCCCGTGCACCACAACTACTGAGCCTGTGCTCTAGAGCCCACGAGCCACAGCTACCGAGCCTGTGTCCCTAGAGAACAGAAGCCACCGTGATGAGAAGCCACTGCGATGAGAACAGGAGAAGCAACAGGAGAAGCCACCGCGATGAGAAGCCCATGCACCGCAATGAAGAGTAGCCCCTGCTCGCTGTAACCAGAGAAAGCCCGCGCACCGCAACGAAGACCCAGCACAGCCATAAGTAAGTTACTGAGTAAGTAAGTAAGTAAGTAAATAAATAAATAAATAAATGAAACACTTTGAGATTGTGTGGGGGAAAAAAAGTGAACTCAGTTAAGTAGAGCCTCAGAACCCCAAATCTATAAGTAATCACTCCTTGGCTGTTGGTGACCTGGGTACCATTTTCCCAACAAAGAGCTCATCTCCCAGGCAGACAAGCATTCTACCTACAAGTGTTATCAGCGACGGGAATGAATTCGTGACCCAGGCTGATCTCCTCCAAGTGAAATCTGTAAGAATTGCACAGGCAATAATCCACAGGAAATAGTTTAGTCCTGGTCTTGCCCAGAGACAAAAGTAAAGACTTGATAACTACTTTCAGATCTTTCAGTTCTAACCATTTTGCGATTTAAATTCACAAGCTATCCTGGCGGACTCATCAGCTAGTCAAATAATGAATCTATTTTTTTATCTTGTCATGCCCTGTGCTAATCTGAGTCCAGGCTCTCTCTCATGTAAATGAGGGCCTGGTGTTGAATCAGCTGTACAAAGCAGCAGAGAAAGGCAATGCTGGAGCTGAGTGACAAAAATGTATAAGACTAGTTTTAGCTCTGGGTTTGTCAAGACTGAAGAATATTTCCTACCTAATTTTTGATTGTTAATTTCACAGGGCTGAGAACAGGTGTGGAATCTCGGCCAGTGATGACCTGCCCACATAGAAAAAAACATTGATCATATTCTTCAATATGCTGTGAGTGGATGGCAAAATGTTTCCCAGGGTTAAGTGAAAAAAAAAAAAGAAAGAGAGAGAGAGATGAAGGTATAAGGAGTTGAGGAAATGAGAAAGAGAATTAACAGGTTGGGTACAGTTAAGACTCAGATGTTCCAACCAGGGAATACCTCTGATTCTTTCAAAACAAATATGACCTGAACTTCAAGACGGCCAAAAGAAAATTAGAAACATGATATGTATGAAACACAATATATATGATTCGTATGATCCCAGAAGAGAAAAATGTACCAGTTACACACTTGAAACAAAGACTGTGAGTTCTTAAGGGCAGAAATTTCTCGAGAGGCATTTCAATTAGAAATACTAAGAAGTTGTCATACTTACATCTTTTTAGTTTCTTACTAACACGGTTAGGGTTTTTTGGGGATTGTCAGATTTGGAAATAATTTCTCATTTGGTTACAACATGCTAATACTTTTGTTTATGGCATACCTCTTAGTAAACACCCAGTGTACCCTTTAACTTAATATAATTCACTATCACAGTCCTCTTGGCTACATGGCAGAGCAGTGAAAAACTCAGCATGGCTGATTTTGCCCCAGAATTGCTCTTGGACAACTGTGCCATTGATTCATTCAACATACATTAAATAATTTTCAACCATGACCAATTCATAATCCCTAGAGAAACTCACATGTCTTTCCCTCAAGGAATGTCTAGCTTAATTGAAGAGTTTATTGTTTAGACCAGGGTCAAAAGCAAACTCATGTCAAAAAGTCTTCTTTTCCAGATCTTTCTCATGAGACACAGAAGCCTGTAAACCTCATCCCAGTCAGTTTTAGAGTTTGGACAGCAACACCTTAAAAACACAGATAGCTAGCCTCAAGGACAAGGCACACAACTTTCACGTTTCATTGAGAAGACAAGGGGAGAGAGTATAACAAACTCTTTTTGGTAAGGGTGTCATTGGCTTATTGGATCAGAAAGATGGTATGAAGGAAACAGAATATGTGAAATGAGAGCTCTGACGGGAAGTTTTAACAAAGGCTCAGAGAAAACTCTACCTACTTCAATGCTTGTGTTACCTGTGTCAGTACCAAAACCCACAATTATGATTCAATATAATAGCAGTTACTTATGGGAAGAAACCTGATTAGTTCATGTATCCACTTCTAGAGACTCAATGATTTGGTTTCTAATTAGACTACATACTATATTTGGTATTTTTTTTTTTAATTGAAATATAGTTGAATTACAATTTTGTGTTAGTTTCAGGTATACAGCAAAGTGATTCAGATATACATATATATATATATATATATATACATATATACATACACACACACACTTTTTTTCAGATTCTTTTCCCTTATAGGTTATTACAAAATATTGAGCATAGTTCTCTGTGCAATAAAGTCCTCGTTGTTTATCTATTTTATAAACAGTAGAGTGTACATGTTAATCCCAAACTCCTAATTTATTCCACCCCCTCTTCCCCTTTGGTAACCATAACAGACATAGAAAACAAACTTATGATATCAGTTGTTAAATATAACCTATAATCAAGGGAAACTCAAATGGAGAGATTTCCAGGTCTAGGAGGATCCAGTCTGTACATGGAGGGTTTATTTCAAGCTGATGGATTTCAAAATTGTCATAATCATCCTATTTTTCAGAAAATTATACATTCAACTTTAAAATCCATACTCTAAAGCTACGTAAAAGGTAAAATTTGGCAAAGAAATGCGAGAGAATGCAGATATCTCATTTCTAATACACTGTTGCCTAGGTAACAAGGCCTATCTAAGCATTTTGAATTGGTAGGCGTTGATCATCTATATTTGGGGATTCAAATCTGCAATGAAGGCAAGTTTCCATGGTGCTAGCTGTTTTTCCTGTATTTTTTAGAACAAAGTTGTATGTCATATGGGCATATTTCAGGCTCAAATATGTTAGCCAAACAGTCACATCACTAGGTGAAAAGTCTTTCACATTCAATTTGGAGATGAATATTCACTTATCATTTAGTGTTGAAGGCCTTCAACTCAAAATGTAGGGGAAAATGATTGAATAAAGGATAGATCATTCAGGTTAGGAAGTCATCAAAGCACAGAGTAACCTGCCCATCAGGAAGGCAACTGCCTGTAGGAAGCAAGTTCAGGACTAATTTTTAAAATATTTTCTCTCCAGGATAATTTTGAGAAGAAATGCTGCCATTCTGCAGTGCCTTATTCGCCCAACAAATATTTAACTCATAGAAAAAAATATTTGGGAATTATGTGTTCCAGAAGTATCTTTCAACAAAGCAATGCAACGTTGTCAAGACAAGCGGAAACAGAGAAGAATGGGTCAATGTGGTGTTTAAACAAGTCAGAATTAGAAAGTAGGAGTGGATTCACAGTGGTCAAGAACGTTCTGGAGACTGTTCAGTGTTGCGCCTACATATCTCTTCAGTTGATTTAATAAACACATCTGCAGAATTTTTAAAAAGGATGTTTTATCCAACAGCCCTACTGTTGGGTTTTTTTCATCTTTTAATTTTATTTTTGGCCGTGCCATGCCACCAAGGATCGAACCCGTGGCCCCTGCAGTGGGAGCGTGGAGTCCTAACCACTGGACAGCCAGGCAAGTCGCTCCAGCAGCCCTACTGGTAACCTTAGGACTTTCCAATCCCCAATATTCTGATCATTCTTTTTTTTTTTTTAACTTGGTATTAGAACAGAGCATTGTCCTGATGGCCTAACACACGTAACTACGGCCTAACACACAAAATTGGCCCCGTTTCCACCACAGCAATTTTATGAATTGGTCTCAAGTTACAAATATTCTGAGCATCCCAGGTATCCTGGGAGGATGAGTGGTGTGAGCCCATCTCTCCGTGTTTCTATGGTAACTCCAACACACATAACAGGTAAAGGGATCAGAAATAAACCAGTCCACTACGCCTACCTTCTTAATTCCCTTATGAAAAACTCGGGAGTGATGGGGTGTGTGCATGTGTATATTTTAACTGCAAGCCAAGCTTCAGAAAAAGGTGGGTGAATTATATATAGAATATATTTGCTATACGCAGAGAAAAACGTGTGTATGTTCTACAACGATCACACGTGTATTACACTGTACACATATAAAAAGAGGTAATGACTATGAAATGCTGAAAGCTATTCAGGCTATCTCAGTAGCCAATAATAAACCAGCAGAAAGTAAAAAAAGTATGTGAGAAAAAACACAGGATCAAATCAGTAGATGTAGTTTCAAAACTAGCTCAGAGATTTTTCCTGATGTTTGATATCTGGCAAATCGATGTTCTTCTCAAATGACCACTTCCACGTAAGGCGACTGAGAAAATAAAATGAAAAAAGCATGCATGTGCAGACACTCCCCCTTTGTATTAACATATGAAATCTATAAGTAAACTGAAAAACCAGAAAAGAAGAAAATGCTTTCCATGGGGGTGAAGTTAGCTCTATCAGAACGTTTCACAGGTGGTCAGGCTGGCAGATTACTAGGAAAGAAAGAATCTCAAAGGAGACGGTAAAGGTAATCTTTTCCACCCAAAACATCACAGGAAGAGCCGGAAGAGAACCGCCCTGGATATACTGAAGGTTATCTATGTACCCAATGCAGTGACATAGTGAGAGGAACAAAGGATTCATTTTCTTTTTCTTTCATTAAAGTCCAGGGTATGCATGTGATGTGTAGGTTTCAAACTGACAGACAGATACCAGGTAGAAATGTCTAAGGTGTAGGGTAGACTTGAGAGCCCAGCATCCTCCGGCCACGTCATAATACTTCACATTTTAAGTTACACCCAACATCACAAGGAATTCCAGTGTCTGGGTCAGGTGGTATTTCTAATTCTCCAACACATGTTAGAATGGGAAACCACACGTTCCCTGAAATAAGCAGTACATATTGTAAAACACAAAGGGTGGTGCAATTGGCTTCGTTGGAGTGTAAACAGCATATTCTTATCTAATAGAAACTGAAACAAAAAGTAAACTCCATGCACTGGTTTTATCTAAGGATCTGCTAGGAGAACATTCCATTTTTTTTCTCCCTCCATACACATCTCCACCCCCCTTCGTATGTCAGCAGAACCGCCTTCTGGGGACGCCGGGCAGTCTGAGACTTGACAAGAGCCCCTGTGCACCCTCAGATACACAGCAGCGGCCGTGGGATCCGACAAAAGGCTCCGTTCACGTTCTCCGAGGAGGGAAGGGAAAGATGCCACACTGAACAGGGATCCACAGGCACAGATAAGGGCTTGTCTTAACCGCCACTGGTGACCGGAAGTTCACGGCACGTGATTCAGTTAATTTCAGGCAGCGTAACTAAGTTTAACCAGTGCTTTCAAATTATGTGAGTGAGGGATTTCCCTTTTTATTCTGCCCTCCTTTCTACAACATCGGAGACAGAGGAAAGTTTATGAAATGTAAGATCGAATTTATGAATACATTTTAGTCTTCTCAATGTGTAAATTAATATCATCATTTAAAACATGCTCGATCCTATATGCTCTGGAGCTCAATAAAAGTTAATTTATGTACAAATGCATTTTAAATGGTAAAATATGAAAATCTAAATCCAGGTCATTCTTGCTTTCTCGTTATCATTGCCAATGCTATTTCAGGGTGAATTTAAATTCTATCCAAAGATTCCAGGGTCAATACTGTTAGTAGGGAAAGTGGCAGAATAAGGACCTTGTGAAATAATATTATAAAACTTTGTGAGTCATACTCCGGTTGCTTTTCTTTTTTCAAAGCTCTTAATTAAGAAACACAGATGTAGGGGCGTGTTGCCTGCACAAGGGGGTGTGTACTTTCCTAAGAGAACTCTGGTGCCTCCTTCCCATCACGTTCAGACACCTGGAATAGGATTCAGGTAAGCACTTTTGGACCCTGAGATCTCTGCTAGGTCTACCCAAGTACTATACGTTTAAAAGTAACCAAAAGTTGGCAACTCAAGGCTTACAGAGCCTAGGTATAAAGGTATTATCAACACCTCTAAAAGAAATAATTGAGAAAATGTGAGGAGAATGCTGACATTAAATCTATCCCTTTGTGAAACAGGAACTACCTCCACACAGCTAATTCTTTTTACGGAACATTTTTGTAATGATTTTTTAAAAATAAACTTATGGGAAAAGGGTAATAAAATTTTGTTTAAAACTAAGGAATAAAGCAAAAGAAAACCTAAATCACTTTGCGGCTGTCTCATTTTTCATGTCTGCGGAACAGTGAGAAACTTGAACTAGATGGTGTTTTACATCCATTTTAAATCCCACATTGGAAGGTTAAATGAACTTTTAACGACTGTTCTATTTTTCCTCCTCTTCCTGGAAGAATGATTGATGGAGTTTCCCCTTATAGGTAAAGTCAATAATGTTCTATTAATGCTCACTTCCTAATGATAATAATTGCAACAACAAAGCGCTTGCCATGTCCCACATACCAAGTAGTTTACACTGAATGGATGGGAAAGTGGACCTGCATCTCCAAGCTTCCGGGGCTCGAGAGTCAAGTGTGTGATGAACAACTAAGTACTTAAGTGTATGTGTGAACCCAGACACCACTGTATACAAAAAAGGTCACCAGCAGTGACCTACCACAGAGCACAGGGAACTCTACTCAATGTTCTGTAATAACCTAGAAGGGAAGAGAATCTGAAAAAGAATACATAAAAAAAGTTTCCTGCCTGTTCGGCCTTTTCTGATGAATGTTTTCCTGTTGGGTGTGTTTAAGATATTTACTTCTCCTATAATGACAAATTCTGGCCAACTATATAGTGCCTCTCTACCTAAGTTGTTATATAAATTTCTTAGATTTAATCGCCCCTAAGGAACTAGCCTGAACTTAGAAGCTTTACTTTCTCTCAGTTGTTTCTCTGATAAATAAATTATCTCTGTGGTTCCTCTGATAAGCAAATACAGAAAGGCTGTTCTTTGGAATACTATGTACTATGTTTTTGTTTAACTACCTTAATTTTTTAAAAAGATAAAGGTGAGACTATATAAATTAATAACTGAAAAAAGAATATATAACTGAATATATATAAAGGATATATATTATGTATAACTGAATCACTGTGCTGTACACGTTAAACTAACACATTAGAAATCAACTCAGCTTCAATAAAATTTTTAAATATTTGAAATTACATGCAAAAAAAATGAGTGTGTGCGCCCATGTACACACACACACACACACACAGGCATTTGCAATAAAGACAATAGAAGGGTCGTTTCAAAAACCTATTTGAAAGACAGTTATAAGACCTACTCCTAATCTCTCAACTGTATATGTGCTGTTTTCATTCAACCTATATTTTTTGAAACAACCCTCTGTTACAATCAGGGTTGAAATCATGCTTTATCAGAACCATGTGAACATGTTTTCTGACAAATTGAAAACAACGTAATTATCCTTCTCAGAAAAATACAGGAAGATGGTTGAACCACATTTACATATGGAAGGTGTAAAACACTATCCTGTAAAGTTTCAATAGAGAAACTTTTCAGACCTAGCATCTAATTTTAGAAAATCAAATTCTCAAATAAAGATCTAGATAACTTTATTAAATGCTTCGACTAGAAAAATCCTTTCGCACCAGGTAAAACTTGGCAAAGTGACTCACTTCAGTGAGCATATGAAATGAGAAAAACTATTGTTTTTTGAATACTTTATCAAAAACATTGGAAAACAAGTGTGGAACAGAAAAAAAAAAGGTTCAAGAAGACATGCCTTGAATATTAGCCTACATTACAACATACAGTGAAACACTAATTAATACCTTTTTTGCTTTTTTTTTTTAACTCAAAAGTGCTTCTGGCATTTAAGGAAATTATAATTATTTATAGGCCCCTATAAAGTTGCATAAATAATAGCTCCATTGCTCTGAAAAAAAATCAGTTTATCTTCCTAATTTGGTCTCATAAAGCCGTTACTAATTCTTTAAGTTTTAACCTCATTTAAGATGACAAATATTCAAATGCTTTTCTATAGACTGGGCATTGGGTTCAGGTGTGGGTCCCGTGCCGACATCTAATTCACTATATCATTACGGTGTATTTTCCATTGGGATGTGCCTTCAAATCTATCAATTATAGCACTTTACTATCTCATTGAATCCCAAGGGCCGATGAGCCTGAAGGTAGCGTCTGCCTGCTCAGAGGCTTTGTGAAGTGGTGTCTTCATGGCTTTCCTTGGGTTTCCTGGATGATGTGTTTCCTCAAACACACCTCTGAGTTTCTCCAGTGCCAGCATCCAAGTATGGCAGTGATAATAAATGAAGACATCCTAGCTGGGGTAAGGAGAAGGCACCAGAGAAGGGCATAGCATCCTCTGAGTACCACTCTCCCTCCTCCTAGGATACCGGCCACAAGTGCCTGCCTGACTCCATCTGCTGTGGCCGCTTTTCGAGGAAAGCAGGTCAATTAATCTCCTAGGAGAGGGAATGAGGTCATGGTCAGGGTCTACTTTCCCGCCTGGAGGAAGCCACAGCAATCCCCTCGATTCCAGGAATGTAATGGAGCACAATCGGATACAAACACACCTGGTGAATCAGGCCCCTGGACCAGAAGCCATCACCCTCTGTGAAAAAGCACGTGTCACCTTCAGCATCCCATGACCAGGTCTTCACGGCATTTCCTCTTTTCTACTTTCCACCAGTGGAGTTTCACGTGGTTAATGAGCAAACATTCTCAGCATGTAGCACTTACACTGGGATTATTCTTTCTCATTCTACTTTTTGCAGATACTGGTTTAGACTCGTGGGAAATCCCTGACAAGTGAGGCTGTTGCTTAGAGGGGAAGTGCCCTCCACTCCAAATTGTTTTTCTCCCGCATCTTCTTAGCATATGACCCATGGTTGAGTTCAGTAACTAATTTTGCAGGTTTATGTCCTTTTTTAACACTGCCAGGAAAAGTGTTATAAAAAATCACAATATGTGCTTTTCATATACAAAGCCAATGTTGCTGAAGCCATTGCCAACAGCAGAGGCACCGGGATTGTGAAATCAGGCACACACACACCATGCACACACACCTTGCACACACACCTTGCACACACAATGTACACACACACCATGTACGCACACACACCTTGCACACACACACCATGCACACACACCATGCACACACACACCATGCACACACCTTGCACACACAATGTACACACACACCTTGCACACACACTATGCACACACACACACCATGCACACACACACCATGCACACACACACTATGTACACACACACCATGCACACACACACCATGCACACACACCTTGCACACACACACTATGTACACACACACCATGCACACACACACCATGCACACACACACCCCAGGTACACCTTCTGGTTTGTCAAGCTAAAACGGCACCATAAGTGAATTTTTGTTCTCTTCAAAAAAACATTCATAAGTCAACATTTGAGGGACATCGTCTTGATCTATTTCTCACATCTATCTTTTTAGATTTATCTTTGTTTGACCGTATCCATGGCGGACCCGCTCCTCTCTTTTCATTCTTCCAAACGCATCTCAAGCAGGATCGCCTGTCCCACGGGTCCATTCACTTGCTCACTCTGCCACGTGAGCAGCTGAAGGAAATGTTTACGGTGTGTCCAAGTCAGTTCTCAGTCCCCCAGGTTTGGTGCCTTGTTTCTAAATATTCCCACGAGCTCAAGCTGTAAGAGCAATTACTCTCTTCTCTCAAAGGAAGGAACTTAGTTTAAAACTGAACTTCTCAAAGGCATATTTCCCCAACTTTTCATCTACTTCTCTCCATGTATTTTTCTTCATTATTTTCATCAAAGTGATTGTTAGAGGTATACATATATGAAAATGACTGACACGGTTATGCCCTAAAGACAGATTTATTAATAAAAACATTAAAGGATTAATGAATATAAAAATATCAAAAACATGTCTTTAAAATGAAAAATGTGTTTCCTTCATCATGATGAAAATAACTATATAAAAATTATCATTTATGTTGAACACATACAGAAATCATAAGTTTATTAGTCAGAAATACACAGTAGTCTTTGTTATATGGTATCTGATTTTTAAAGCACTTCTGAGAATATTTTTAAAATATCTACCCAGGCGCAAAGACAATTTGCGAACATCATGGAAAAGAATAAGCACTATAGAGCAGATGTGGTCTGTTGGAATCTGTGTGAATGATCATAGAAAAAGCAATGTGTAGACTGTTAAAAAAAAAAAAAAATGTGGTTAGCAAACTATTAACGCATTTTAAGGCTGCATCAGCCCGTGACATCACGTTCAGCACTCAGGACAGAGCCAGTGGTCACAGTTTAGGAAGAGGAGAGAACATGGCAAATAATCCAAGGGAACTAACCTGGTGGGTTAAGCCGGTTGGGTAATTAGAAAAGGGGAAAAGAGAACCAGACTGCTGTTCACATGAAAGAACTACATCGATGGCTAGTATTAAAATATCTTAAAAAGAGCTGATGTCTGGAAGTTAAACAGGAAATGAAAATTAGGTTGGAATGTATGCATTTCTAGAAGCTTTTGAGGATTTTTGAGCATCCTGGCAGGTCACAGGTGGCAAATCTTCTGCAAAACTGGCTTTTCCGCCTCAGTGTCTTTGAAACACGAACTTCGTATTGCTCAGGTATCATCTGGATTGATGCAATCAAATTAGTATAAAATTATAGAATATGACTGTATTATTATCACATCCAGATTATTCTTGGCAATGTCTAAAAGCCTATATAATGCCCCAGGAGCTATAATGTCCCAAGGACTAGAGTTGGAGATCTTCAGTGCTAGAAAGATCTTAATGGGTTTCTAATCCACCCTCGTATCCCTTAACTCAAGGTAAATCAAAAGAACAACATTTTGTGACACATGAAAAATACACGAAGTGTAAACTTGAGCATCGAGGAATAAGGTTTGTTACAACCCAGCCGCACACTTTCCTTACGTATTATCTACGATCATTTCATCCTCAACAGTCGAGTTGAGGAAACACAACAGAGACAGTAGTGCCCCCCAAATATCTGACCCTTTAAAAAAGGTTTGCTGACTCACGATTTAATCCATCTCCACTACAACTGGCCCATGAAATTATCATCGAAACGTAATTAAAATCCAGTTGTACAGAACTTGCTGGTCTTTGGGCTTGCATGCATTTTGGTTTGACTGATTTTTCTGACATCTTCACTGAGAATAAAATTGAAGAGAATACAAATGACACACAAATCTCTGTTCAGTTTTGTAATACTTTTCCAATTTGCATCCCAATATTGCTTCAGTTGGTTATGTTGTATTCTTTACAATGATATCGCAGACGTGAAAAAATAAATTAGGAAAAACTGTAATCTTACCCAAATTCAAGCATCAAAATTCAATTGAGGGCCTCCCTGGTGGCGCAGTGGTTAAGAATCCGCCTACCAATGCAGGAGACACGGGTTCGAGCTCTGGTCTGGGAAGATCCCACATGCCTTGGAGCAACTAAGCCCGTGCGCCACAACTACTGAGCCTGCGCTCTACAGCCCGCAAGACACAACTACCAAGCCTGCGTGCCACAACTACTGAAGCCCGCGTGCCTAGAGCCCGTGCTCCACGACAAGAGAAGACACCGTGACGAGAAGCCCGTGCCCTTCAATGAAGAGTAGACCCCATTCGCCACAACTAGAGAAAGCCCGCACGCAGCAACGAAGACCCAACGCAGCCAAAAATAAATAATAAAATAAATTTATTTTTTTTAAAAAAGTCAATTGAAAGTACAATTCTGCAAAGCCCTGGTGGAGAAACCAGTGAAATAGACCTCAAGATCCAGGCTCTTCTCCACATCCCCACAAGCTCTATTGTCCTGAGGGAATCATGAAATCTGACCAGACCTTAGTTTTTTTTTCAAATACCACTTTACAAATTAGTTCAGTGGCACCCAGCTGTATTGGCATGGAGGATACCTGAGGCAGAGGAAGTGGAGACTCATCCTTTCTCCAGCTAGAATAGCTCTGATTTTCATCTGATTCTCCAGGCTAGAAGATAATGTAGGGTAATTTTTCATCTCATTATTCTCTGATTTCTAAGAAGTTACTTTATCTCCAAGGCAAGAAAAGGCAAATGACTTTAGAATTTGGACTAACAATCAGGAGATCTGTATTTGAGTTTTAGCTCACTCCTTACTAGTTTATCTTGAATCAGATATACTGGGAAATCACAGAATGCTTTCAATGAAAATAGCCATTCATGATCTTAACTAGCTAGACTCACCTTGAACCTCTCTAAAAAGAAGACAAAGACGCTTTAAAGTTCTTCAGTAATGGCGTATAGGCAAAACTATCTAATGGTACCAATGCACTCTACTGTTTGACTTTTTGGTCTATCGCTCTAAGACTTTGTTCTTTTAAGTATGTACTGTTACTTGAATATGTCTAATCAAACAGACACAAAGACATATGCTGCATCTAGCTAAGAAAATAAAACGGTAAGACTAAGAAAGACTGCATTATAATTTACAGAGCAATTACAGGAAAAGGCTGTTTTGAAATAGAACAAAGAGAAATCCTTTCCCATTGGCTATTGTGAAAGCCAGCCAAAGAGAAGGTGACACTGGCAAATCTGCTCTCAGCTCTTTGGTGGAAAAGCAATGCTAGTTGGAATATAATTTCACATCTGTACGCAACTGCAGTGTCTTTTATTAATACAACCTCCTTTTGCATCTCCTGTAGCACTAACTCAATTGTGAGCGCCTAGGAGGTGTCCACTGCTGAGTCTTACTGGATTGAATTTTAGTAACTAAAAGAAATCGAATCACATCAAAAGACTGTTCAAAAAATAGATTTAAGACAACTTCCAAACTTCATACATGATTAGCAGATTATGTTAAAACAAGTAAAGGAAACAAAGTTTGATCAAAAAACAGTGCAAAAATAAAACAGGTCACTAACAAACTCACATACAAGCAACACCCTACACCATGCTAGACATGGATGGCTTACCTTAAGGTTTCTATGCACTGGCCCAAAGATGGAAAGAGAAAAAATCAGTTCCGAAATCCACCAGGCACAAATAAGCTAGTAGCTCAGGAAAAGCAAATGTCAGGTTTACTGCTTATACAAAGTATTAAAGAGAAAGAATCTTTTCATTTATTCAACAGAAAATCACTGAACGGGATCCGGTTCTTGTTCACACACATGGCAGTGTTTCTACTCTTGGTTTTTAAGGGAAGAACCGAGTCTAGAAATATCTGAAGGCAACGTCAGGTCACAGAAATGGAAAGGCTTCTATAGTTTTAAAAAATTTATAAAGTCAGACCTTTTTTTTTTTTTTTTTTGCGTTACACGGGCCTCTCATTGTTGCAGCCTCTCCCATTGCGGAGCGCAGGCTCCGGACGCGCAGGCTCAGCGGCCGTGGCTCACGGGCCCAGCCGCTCCGCGGCACGTGGGATCCTCCCGGACCGGGGCACGAACCCGTGTCCCCTGCATCGGCAGGCGGACTCTCAACCACTGCGCCACCAGGGAAGCCCAAGTCAGACCTTTTTGATCATTAGCTAGATGAAATATCCTCATGGTGTTTCTTTCCACGAAAATGTAGCCAAGTCCTATCTGCAAAGATTAAAGTTTCAAAAGAAACAGAAGTGTGTATGTGTGTGTGTGTGTGTGTGTGTGTGTGAGATAACCTGCCGCATCCATATTCTCTTAAGTAAATTTAGATCTGGACAGCTGATTTCACCTTTCTTGTAAGGACCACTATCACTTGACATTGTAAATCTAGCACAAACCTGACTTTCTTCACATCCCTCCATCCCCTTATTTTCCCATGACACTGTTAAATCAGTGAAATGTTTAATGAACAGACAGGCTCCCTTAGCTCATCTACACCTGTGTTCCTCGAATTTAGTCATAAACCTTTCTCCTCGCGATACGACAGTTACTGATCCTTAACCGGAAGGTGCCCTGGGAGAGCCCTAGGATGACACCACATGCAGAGAACATAACAACTCGAAAGAACAAAACTCCAACGGCTCATATAGGCTAAAATCTTACCTTCCTGCTAATTCAGTTAGAAACTATTAATATGATTCACTTGCTCATCTTCTGCATACACTGAGAAATGAGCTGAAATTTGAAAATAAATTAAATTCAGTTTGGATCCAAAGGGTAAGCTTGTCATGTTGGTGTAATTTCTGCAGATAACCCAACTTTCTCTAGAGAACTAATTGAAGATTTTAATCAGAATGACTCTGTAAAGGGCTTGTTTATACTGACTAATTTCCTTTGTGATGTTTGGTAGTGATGGGTGGGTTTCTACAACTATTTCTGAAGTTATGGAAAGCTATTTTTCTAAGGCTCAGGCAGAAGCTACCTAAGGATGCCCCAGAAGAGAGGATAAGATGTGAGTGTCCCTGTATTTTACATTTTCCTTGAAGCATCCTTTTTGTGGTAAGCAGAGGAAGTATTATCCTCTCTACTTTAATGATAAGGAAAAGTCAGATTCAGAAAGAGTGATTTGTCTAAGGCTACGTGATTGAGCAATGCAGGGCTCTAACTAGAATCCACCCCCTCTTCCTTTACAACATTCTTTCCACCATGTTTCATGTTTTCTTCTAACAAATGACACTGAAACCTTCAACATTTAGCAATCAAATCACCCTGGGCAACTCTTGTTTCTCCCCTGAAAGTCCAGTTTCGCAGCCTCAATTCATTTAAAAGAGTGATGAATTGTGAAATAGAGTCAATTTCTAGCCTATGTCTAAATAAAGGGGTTAGTTGCAAGGGTAATTTATTTTACGTGTCCCAAATACCCTAAAGGAAATTTCATACATTAGGATCCTCATTTCTCTAAGTTGTCTAAAACTAGAATAGATTTTGGCCTTACATATTATTTTTGTATTCAGGTTACATTTTAACTCTGGGAGGTTACCTTTAAGAGAAAGCAGGGAACCAAAATGCCTCCTTACAGGAAAGGCTGAAGGATGACCTTTATAATACCAAAGTTTAACAAAACAAACGGCTGCTGTATACTTAAGGGATGCAAAGCAATAGCTTTGGTCCCTGAGCTCCGGAATCTTGCCTCTTCCTGGACCACAGGGGCTTTACTTTTAGCTCATGTCAAATAAGAATCTCTGAAAGCCAGAACTTGACATACGAGCGGCTGTTTTGTGCTAAGTTTGATGCCTCCCCCCATGTGAGGTCTTATCGTGAAACACAGATGCTGCTTCCTGCTGGCCAGTCGCCTTCATGCCTCCTGCTCTACTGCAGAGCTCCGGTCATTGGAAATCCTGGATCGGACCCGTTTGGGAGCCAGCCGGAGGTGGCTCTGTGTACCCACAGCCCGGGAGCCTCGCTCAGAGGGATGACAGCCCTAGGCACGGTGCCCTCCACCTAGGTTAGGTCCAACAACCGAAACACCTAAAGGGCACTTGAACTCTGGAATCCAGAAGGACTGAAACAGCACCGTGAATAAAATGGAAAGCTCAGGCGACGTTCCGACAGACGTCTTCTCTCCAACCCTGATTCAAGCATCACGCTGTACCTGCACTGCTCCAGCACATCAGGTCACAACTCCAATGACAAGTTGTGTCACCGCAGCAACGCGCTTACAGCCTGGAAGGGGGAAAAGTGAACTTTCACCTTCATTCTTCATTTATTCAACTAACACTGCAGTAACTACGAGGTGGAAAAACCCCTAGGGGCTGTTGAGGAAATTGAGAGCTGAGTTAATCAACTATACTCAGAGGAACAGAGTCTAGTCGCATTTACAAAATAACTACTAATTAATTCCTAAGTGTTGTAACACAGGTGTCCTCTCATTTTTTTAGCCATGGTTCCTGGCACCTGCTTCTCCTGAAATGTCTCCTTCTGCCCCTGAGTCCTACTTGTTTTCTCATAATCCAATGACTGGCCAGCAATCTCTGGTAGGTATACTTACATCCCTTACTTTCACAGAAAGACTCTGCTTTCCTCAGGCTCGGAGAAGCTGTAAGTCAGTTCCTACGTGCGCAGGTGAGAAGGTGGGTATTCTGAACCCTGTCGTGCTACAAACACGGTCCTCCAGGAAACAAGCCTGCTTCCTCCTGGTCATTCGCTTTATTATTATTATTGTTTTCCTTTCGGAATGTACTTTTTGCTTCTGGTCAGTAGGGACCAAAGTTGTTTTTGCTACTTCTACTAAAGAAAAAACTACTTCACGAAGAAGTTAAAAATATTTCTCAAGCTTGATCCTTATTCCTGCCTGTTTCTAAGAAGGGAATATTAGGAAATTTTCCTCTTTCCCACTAAGACATTATTCCTCAGGGCTACGTGTTTCCTTAGCTGTGGTAAAATGCTAACTGGAAAAAGTGAGACCCCCTCAGCCTCCTTGGTCCCCGCCCCCCGCTCCATCTGTCTTGCCACGGCTCATATTTAAGACCCTGGTATATGCCAATTATTATATCATATGCTTTAGGAAGAGTTGCCTAAAACTTTCAAACACACAGTTCTATGAGTACTATTGTGGCCAAAGTACAGATGAGGAAATAAAAGCAAACAAAAAATAAATAAATCGTGAAATTCATAGAATTAGAAAATGGCAGGTCGTTGGCTTTAAATATGCATTTTATGTGAAAATCCTGGAGGTGCCTTAATTCTGGGGGGATGAGACTGGAGTAGGGGGAGTTTTACGGGCAAACTTTCCTAGGGCGAATGTCTTCTGAGAGGAGTCTTGAGTCTTCAGGAGGAATTAGCTGGACATGGAGGAGAAAAAGACATTTTTAGCTGAGTAAGACCCATGTGAGATCACAACTTTGCCACTCACTTCGTGCGCCCGGGATCCAGGGCCCGAGGAGGGCAGAGGAGATGCCAGGCCCTGGAGGACGCAGACCTTTGTCATTACAGATGGTAGAGCACTTTTGTAAATCGCAAACCCCACAAACCAAAATATAAAAACATTGGCATTCAAAATCACACTGACTTTATGTGACAAAAGATCATTTTTCAAAAAAAAATACGTCAATGGCTTAAAACAAATATGGCACTGATACAAATGCAGACAATTTAAGTTCAACCTGTTGTTGTGTGGCTAAAATTATTCAGTTTTACCCACTATGAGCTCGTCCACTGCTGGGCTATCTTCTTTTGGGCAGGAGAATGACGGGGCAGGTGACCTTGATGTAGAAGCCAGGCATTACTTTCTATAGCGGATCCACTTGGATTCTTATAGTGTGAAACAAACAAATCAGACCCGCTTCGAGCTAATGGGATTGTGAACAGCAAAACCAGGAAGTGAGATCAAATGACCTCCCATGTTTATGAGGGGTTTTCTAGACGATTTAGAAAATCACAAAATTATTTTTCAGACTCTCATCAAAATTAAAATTCAATACTAAATACTAGATAATCCACAAAACACCAATGAATATGTCAGTAGATCCACAGGGCATGAAAGATGCAGCTACAAATGCCTTCTTTTCAACTGAAAAAAATAGGAAATATTCCCACAAATGTATTGTATTCCTAGTCGATTCGAGTTTCAAGAAACATAGACTTTGCTACCTGGAAAGGATTACAGGAGTCACGGATGTAAACCCCTCATTTTGCATGTAAGTAACAAAGGTTTGGAAATGTTCTTTGCCCAGAGTGACACAAATAAGAAGTTATTCAATTAATGCTACATTTTCTCTACGAAAGCCATTTAAAACAACTTCTCAATTCCAAGTTTTACTTTCAAGAATAAAAATGTGACACTTTAGTTCTGAGATTCATTTAACAGTCATCTTGGTGGAAACCATGGACAGATCCACGCTACTGAAATGTACATGGGGCTGACGAGGTCAATTTCAAAATAATGAAAATGAGCTTAATTTAAATGAGATTCAACCCATTTCTCTTTGTTCTGTGTCGCTTGTCAGCCACAACTTCCTCAGAAGAGTGTTCAAGAAAGAATTAGGAAAGCTATTTAACAACGCAGTCATGAGTTAGAGAGTAAATTACGGTGAATGCTGGCAGGTATTTGGATACGATATTAAGCGGAGAATAATTAATTTCTTGAGGACATTATTTCCCAAGTTATATCAGGTTATTTTAACAATAAAAGAACAGATATTATCAACTTCAGTTACATTTTATGTTAAGTAACATCACATTGAGTTGCCTTTTTTTTTTTTTTTTTTTTTTGCGGTACGTGGGCCTCTCCCTGTTGTGGCCTCTCCCGTCGCGGAGCACGGGCTCCGGGCGCGCAGGCCCAGCGGCCACGGCTCGCGGGCCCAGCCGCTCCGCGGCACGCGGGATCCTCCCGGACCGGGGCGCGAACCCGCGTCCCCCGCCTCTCCCGTCGCGGAGCACGGGCTCCGGACGCGCAGGCTCAGCGGCCACGGCTCACGGGCCCAGCCGCTCCGCGGCACGTGGGATCCTCCCGGACCGGGGCACGAACCCGCGTCCCCCGCATCGGCAGGCGGACTCTCATCCACTGCGCCACCAGGGAAGCCCTGAGTTGCTTTTGATTCTGTAATTGACAAAGGTCAAATGGATAGAGTGACTATCAAACTTTAATATAAAATCTGACCTTTCCTAGGAGACCTGAAAGATCATGAATAAAATCTATAGAAGGAAACTCCAAAATGCACGAGCTGGTCAACTAGAAAGCAAAGACATTCTCAATATGAAGACAGATTACTGATTCCAAAAAGTGATTTCAAAAATTTACTTTCAACAATTTAAGTGTTTTCAACAATTCTTCCTTTATTAGGAAGCACTGTCTTATGAAATTCATTGACTTTACGCATTGAGACGTGTTCTCAATTCTAGAAGTAAAGCAATAAGGAAAGGGAAAACTTGAGCTCAGTAAACCAAAGGGGAAAAAATGTAAATGTTCTTGCGGCGCATGTGAAGTCCTGGATGAGGGCACCAAAGCCTGGAAGGAGATACGCTGATGCTGAATCAACATCTAAAACTGACTTTAAATTTCTCCTATGTGTTTTCCCTCAAAATTCAACATCAGACATATAAAAAGTATGTGCTTAATGAACCATGCTTTGTGTCGGGCTTCACAGAGATTTTGTTTTTGCCCTTCACACAGCACATTTGATTTAACTTATTTGCCGGCATATAAATGGCTCGAGCATCAAAACCACTGTTCTTCCCCTCAGTGACCCACACTTAATTATGGCTCATCTGGTTACAGCAACAGCACCAGCCAGAAGAGCAGGTCCAGCAAGCTGTTTCTGCGCCACGTTCATTTGAGGTACATTAGGGAACTTCATCAGCCTCCCACGATGATGCACTGTTTCACTTGTTCCTGACACCTGCAGTTCAGTGCCTTCCTGAGGCTTTTTTTCCTCGTGATGTCAGTATCTATGCAACTATATATTAATACCTGGGAACACTGCTGCACCACTGTTATTCACTCACGGACCGACTTGCCTGAAAGTGCATTTTTTAAAATTTAAATTTAAAAATATACACCCTACTACACATAAAATATATAAAATAAAAAACACATGCTACTATATATAAAATAAAACAAATAAATATAGAATAAAGGACCAACTGTATTGCACAGGGAACTATACTCAATATCTTGTAATAACCTATAATGGAAGAGAAAGTACAAAAAGAATATATACATATATATGTATAAATGAATCACTTTGCTGTATACCTGAAACTAACACAGCATTGTTAATCAACTACATTTCAATAAAATTTTTTTAAAAAATAAAAATGTAAATGTAAATACGATAGAAACATTCCAGGCAGCTTGACTATAATTAAACTTTCAAAGCTGACCGTCCCAAAGCCACTGATGTTCCTACTTTACCAACAACCTTCTAGAGGGTGGTTTTTATCTGCGTCAATAGCTGACCAGTGAGTATTAAACCAATGGAACATTTCAGCAGTTTCGTCTCTTCTTGGGGTTGGAAAATCCATTCTAATATTCACTAAGCTGCTCATTTCATAACTATTAAAATAAACAGTCTCCCAATAGGACAACCGAAATGGCATGCAATACGAGGAACCAGACATCTGCTTTTGCTAATATTATAATGCAGGGCTTTGAGTGTCAGAGAGGAAATCAGTCATGAATGTTTAATCACCGCGTGTTGTAGGAAAAAGCTGGTGCCTGCATGAGCACTAAACAGAGATGCTGGGCTTCACCCTGACTCCTCATGTCACCTTCTTGAACACAAGAGAGCCTATCTACTCAAAAAGAAAAAAAAAAAAAAAAAAAAAATCAGCATTTACTTAGAATTTTCCCTTGTAGAAATACTTTTCGATCTTATTCGTATCCTGATGACACAGGAATGACGTTCTGATCATATTGGGTTGACCAAAAAGTTCGTTCGGGTTACAGGAAATCCGAACGAACTTTTTGGCCAACCCAATAAAAGTAGTCAATTCAGTGTGTCTTTTTCCTATGTTTATATATGGGAAAGCATAAAAAAGAGCTGCAATATGTTGTCATTAAAAGTAAAGTGAATGGGAAGGATTTCAATAATTTAGTAAAATAGTTTCTCAACAGAAGTAAGTATAGGGGGGAAAAAAAAAGTGAGATCCAGGAGTGTTTAGAGAGAAAATAAGTGATGCAAACATTCCATACATGAGTCACCCAAGAATGGCAAGCATGCTTTAAATCCTATGATGTTCACACAAGCTTCTCACCAAAGGGATTCAAGGTTTCAGGTCCAGCTCATCTTTTAGTCAACTTCCCTGAACATCAATGTGTTTCTCCTGTGCGGTTTGTAAGTTACCCACAAGCTACTAGCCTGGACTTGCTGGAATGAATGAAGAATCTCCAGTCCAGCCCTATTCCTGAGCCAGAGTCTTTCAGGATAGGAATCTGGAATTTTTAAGAAACACCCCAGACAATTCTTATGATTCAAACCACCTGTTTTGTTTTATACTTTTTTCCCCTTTTTTATGGGTTTTATTCCTCTATCTCTTTGAGCATCTGAAGTATGCTTATTTTAAAGTCCTTTAAAGTTTATTCTTAAACCTATCACTACGTTGGACGTTTTCACTGTATTTGCTTTGTTCATATGCTCTGAGAATTTAGTTTGCAAGCTAATTTACAGTGGAGGTGTCTTGCCTGTGTGTTTTCTCCTTCTCACGGATGAAATAAAATTCACATGTTACGGCAAGACAAGAAAAATTTAAACAGAATATTTTTCTCTGCCCGTTTGGTCCTCCTGCCTCCCCTTTAGTGTGTGCTGTGCATGTGCATTAGCCAGACCTCCTTAGGAGAAAACCGTCCTTCTTAGTCTTGTAGGAGGTCAGAATGACCCACTGCTCTGCTTTGTACGTGCAGACCTAGATTGCTTAAACAGTCAGTGTCATTTGATGCCTAACCCTTCGTCTCACTGACGTATGTAACTGTGCTTTGACCTCTAATGGGCGGACAGTCCTCAGAGCTTTCTGAAAGACTGTCTCCCAGGTTATAATCCTCAGGTTGGCGCCAATAAAATTTTCCGTTTCTTTCTTAGAATGACTATTGATTAATTTTTTCGTGGACATCACCACACTCCCCGTACTGTACCTGGGGACAGTGAGGGTGCTTCGGTCCAGCCTCGACCCACCGCGGGACTGGGGCCGGCTCCGACTTGTTGAACTACCTCTGCGTCTTACGTAAAATCCAGAAGTTGAAACTGTAATTAATTTAGACCTTTAAGTTTGCAGAGACAGGTGATATTTTTATTTCAAAATGCGAATTGTAAGAATAGTAACTGAAGGACTTCAAAGGGTAAAAACATTGGAATTCAACTGGTATAAAATTCTTATATTGTATGTGGTGATAAGTGGTAAGATGTTTAAGTAGGTAGATGTTTTCAACTGAAAAATCCTATTAGAGTATTAGGGGCTCCCAGGGCTAAAAATAACCTCATAGATCTAATCTGGCCTTTTTCCTCTTCAAAGTGTTTCCCGCTATTACCCAAGTTGTTTGAACCTCTCACAAAGTAGCAGAACCCAGCCCACTGCATTTCATCAAATAACCAAATTATTTGGAATATCAAGTATTGATTCTAAGACGTAGAACAGTAAGAGTTTGTATTTTGGCAAACCCAAGCCTTCCCCTCCCCTGACACGGCCTGACTTTAAAGGCTACTCTGCACTGTCATTTCTAGATACCTTAAAAACATGCAACTGGAAAAGAAAATCTGTAAACTCGAGCGGTCTGCATAACTTTAGTCCCTTGGATTTAAAACAAAAAAAAATAAAAAAGTAAGCACATTCAAATGAATATCAGCTATACTGAGTTAAATATAACTTTGATGTTCTCTTCATTGTAAGACTTCAAAACCTTTTCATGTGGTCAGAGCCAATGTGAGGCAAGAGATAATCAGGCCTGATTTTTCAGGCTGTAGATTAAAAAATAAGAAGAGGAAAGAGGAGGAGGAGGATGGGAAGAAAGAGAGGAGGTGAAATACCAAAACTGTCTTACAAAATAGAAAGGTGTGATGATGTAGCTTAAGTATCTATCACAGTCTGATACAAAATGACAGTGAATATAACTGTAATATCCATAAAAATTAGAGAATATATTTAAGAATTGCCATTCCTAGTTGTATAATGCATGGATGGGACTCAAGTGTAAGGTGCATAATAAACATCTTCTAATTCCTCTTCTCCTGGGATTACTGTTCCAAGAAACACATGATACCTGCTGTTTACATACATATGTACATAAGCATATGTATAAGTTGTACACATGCATTATATAAATAGAATATATTCTAGAATGTATTCTATTCAATTTATATTCTACTATATTCCATATATTCTACATAGTAAAATAGAAATAGAATAGATCATATTATAGAATAGAATATATAAATAGAAAACATATATGTGTGTATATATACAACTTGATATACATCTATATAATTTTGTGTAACATATAATTATATATATTATATAATTATATATAAGTTGATATATTCTCAAAATTCCCATGCATGTAAAATGAGGACCTTTGCTGCATTTTCAGGAATGAAGTCTTCTGGAGGATTATCATGTAATTGTAAGTACCAAATGCATATCACTGTGGATCTCACTGAATTTTTGCTTTAATCAGTGGTCACAAAGAGCAGTCATGGGCCAGACAGAGGTGGTGCCATCTGGCTGCTGCCTAATTTGGTAAGATCCATGAGCTAAAAATGATTTCACATTTTTAAAATTGAAAAAAATAAGGCGGTGACTGTTTCTTGACAGGTGACACATACATGAAATTCACCTTTGCGTGTCCACACACAGAGTCTGGTTGGAGCACAGCCACACCCATTGGCTACGTGATGTCTGTGGCTGCACCACCAGGTGAGTTAAGTAGACACAACGGAGCCCAGAAGACCCCCCAAACCTAAACTTTTTCCCATGGGGCCCTTTAAAGAACAAGTTGAGTGGAAAGAATAGACTAATAGGGCATAGATACACAATGCAATAATTCATGAATTCCTCCTCTTGCTGACTTGTTTTCTTTTACATACTCTTTCTAGTTATAAACAGCGAGATATTTCTGGTATCATCATTAAAATGATTCTCAAGATAAGTGTATGTGACTTCAAAAAGCAATTAGGTTGCAATACAGCTCTGTTACCCAAGGTAAGACTAAACAAGCTATAAATCAAATAAGAGTGCCTTCATTTCACTGTTGTAAGGATTTTAAAACATAGTTTTATCAATGATCGCAATAAACCTGAAAATACAAGATGCTAAAAATTTTTTTAAAAATAACACTGAGCACAGCCCTTTCATAATCTTTAATACACACACGTGCACAAACACATACACGTTCATTTATACACACATGTATGCATTTCAGAAGTAAATATGCATAGAACAGCAATGAAATATTTAGTAGTAGACACAGAATACTGCTAAGTGCAGGTATACTGGGCTGGAAATGGAGAAGCATTCCAGGCCCAGTTCAACACAAACAAGCTACTTATTTCACCTTCAACAGTGAAGCAAAAGCCCGAGTTTGAGTTTCATCATCTGCGAAATGAAGGAAATCCCTCTTTCTCAGGCTCCTTCACTCCTGGAGAATATTTAACGCAATACTGTGCCGTGTGTATACGGCTCTAATGCTTCGTTCCGTGCAAGGTAAAATACTATTATCTTTCCGGGTCTATATAGGTGCAGTGTTTCTAAACACTGGAATTCTCAGGAGTTATCAATGGAGTTTGAAGCGACACTAGCATACCAACCAAAGAAACTGTTTAACTTGCCCCTGTTTTCTCTAGTAGGTTAGAGCTAAGCTATCCTTGAAAGATGGGATGGAACCCCTCTTCTGCCTTAGAGAGGTCCCTAATCACACTGAGAGAGGGGCTCTGCCCACCCGCCCGATATATCGCAGATCCGGTATCCTACTGTGATGAGGAGGCGTTTGGTCTTTGGAGGGAACATGGTGTTGTAAAGACTGAATTAACTCAAGAGTCAGTCAACTTGTACTTGCAATCCCACGGCCAACGTACAGGATTGGCTCTGAGTGTGAAAAGTTAGATCTCTGGGTTTTGGTGGAATTGCCTGCAAACATGGAGGGCGTGGCCTGGCCCACTTCCATGCTCTTGACCATCTCTCCTACTGTCTGAAGTGAGAGTCCCTTTGAATAGATAGTTTAGGGACGACAGTCCCAAATCCTACACAGCTCCCCGGTTTAATCATGGGTTAACACATCAACATTCCATGCAAGAATATTCCCTAATTAAGACCTTCCTTGTGGTCAGGATGTTTAATTAGGCAAAGTCCACCCTCATCCTATTTTGTTCTCCCGTATCACTTTCCTACTAGCATCTCTGGGTGAGTTCCTCTAGAGTCTTACTAAGTGGGATCTTGGGCAGGGCACTTAACTTCTCTGTAAGTTCAGTTTCCTCTTCGACAGACCGCATACACCTGGCAGGTTTGTGTGCAAGGATGACATGAAAGAATAAAGAATGCGCCACTGTGACTGTCATCTAGTAAACAAATGGCATTTATCACTATTGCAGTAAAGGGTTCTTTCTTAATGAACGTTGACTGGCCCGTGAAGCAGCATTTGTCTCCCTGAATCTGCTTTAATTTAAAGGTATTTCCAAAATATGCCCAATCCAATAGAAAGTGCAAATCAGCCTTTGCTCGTTGGTCCTTTTATGTTACTAACATCACGTCTCTACCTTAATGGTAAGTTACCACAACACTCTTCTATTAAGAGAGTATATTTAAAATTAAATAATTATGCTTTGTTAAATTCTCTAAGATCTTGCTGTCATAAGCTCTTTTTTCATTGCACTTACTTCCTGCTCCAATCTCCTGGTCCTTAATCATACACTTACTTGCAAAACTGATTGCCAAGCTTATGGTCTCTTTTATTTTTAATATTGCTTAAGTATACAAGTCCCTTCAAATTCGAATTGGGTTTCTGAGAACAGGTGTGTGTTGGGGGGGTGGTATATTTTTAATCATCCTGTATCTCTCCTGGGATATGAAGAGTACTTAGCTGGCAGTGGTTGATGGATTAGTATGTTTCTTATAAAATAAGACACTTAAAATTAATGCTATATAGAGAAAAGAGTGGATTTTTGGTGTCTGACAGATGTCCTCATGTCCCAACTCTTGTGGCACCAGCTGTGAATGCTAATAGTTACTGACTCTCTGAGTTTCTCCTTTATCATTTGTTCAGTGGGCAAAATAAGACTTACTTTGTGGAGCTGTAGGGTTTAGATTAGAAAACATGTTTTTGGTATAATATCTAAGTTACCCAAAAAGCAGGAAGGAACAAAATGAATAAGTAGGAAAGAAATATCACTATAGGTTCAGAAATAATTCAAAATAAAGAAATATTTTTATTTCTTATATTATAAATAATATTGTAAATAATATTGACTAATATTTTAAAAATATTAGTCAATGACCTATCTGTTGGCTATGGTCATCTGCAATTTTTAACTCATTTAATATATTCTTATACACATTCTTTATTGTGTGCCAGGCACTGTTTCTACACACTTCAAAATTCAACTCATTGTATTTTTATTTTCATAACAACCAGATGAGATAGATACTTATAACCTTTCCATTTCACAGATGAGAAAACTGAGGCCCAGAGGGTTGGTAACTTGCCCTTAGTAATACTAACTAAAAAGTGATGGAATTCAAGTTTGAAATTTAGATTCTTTACTCTTTTGCTCCTAATTCCACGTTCTACTGCCTCTATTTTTTTCCCTTAAAGAAGCTTTCCTGTAGAAGGAGCAGCAGCAGCCAAGGATTTGAGATATGATACATAAGGAACAGAAGAGGAAAATCTGAGAAAATTTAATTGATAGCAAAAATGAGGACTAGGTTAAAATTCCAAGGAGTGCTTTATAAAAATGGAATTATGACAGAAGATAATTCAATTTAAATGAGTACAGTGAAGAAAAAAATCCATTACGTCTATATTTTTAAAGGATATTAGAAGATTTAATAAATAGTTTCAGTGGGGTCAGGCAGGTAAAGGCCAGACTGCAGAGTTTCAAATGGCGAATTAAGCAAAAAAACAGAGAAATGATGACTGGATCATTTCCTTAAGGAAATGAGCTATGTTACCAATGAAGACGCACCTTTTAGGTGAGATGGGGATTTTAATCAAAGGAAAAGTGGGAGACTCTCCTTTTCCAGGAGGGACTTGTGTTCAGCCCTGCAGTTCCCACCCATCTGCCTGACACCCCTCTTCTTGGGTTCAGCTCAGAGGAGACACGGTCCATGGTCACTGAGCCAAAGGCTTAGGGTGGTCTTCAGACAGGAGGGGTCTTTTTAAAAGGACTCTAAATGAGAGTGTTACTATTGATTTCAGAGTACTCTTTATTCTTTCTTTTTTTTAAAAAAAATTTGTAAAATAGAACAAGATTTTGAATTTACTGTGGAAAGTAGATTCTAGAACTGTATACAGGGTAGTATAGAGTAGCTGCTCAGTAAGTCTGTTCTCTGATCACTAGCTTACTACTATCTTCTCCACCCTCCCCCCAGAAAAAGGGTAAAATAAAAAAGAAACAAAGTTACAGAATGGCTGATAAGACTTTCAAAGGCAAAACCACTTTTGGTATATGGTTTTGTAACCAAGTTTTCTTTACTGAGTATTGTAGTATTTTCATTTGAAAGAAAGCCATCAAACATATGTCTTCAACTGAAATATATTAAATATTTATAAGCTTTTTAGTTAAATTTAAAAATGAAAGGGAATCGTGTCGCACTTTGATTTTACAATATGGGATATTTCTCCCCATGCTAATTCATTGGCACCAAGGCCACCTAAACCCATGGCTCATCATCATTACAAAAATAATTTTTAAATACTTCCACATAAAGGATTATTTCTGAAACTGTTAGAAGGGATGAGATCATAGAATTTAACCCAAGCATCTAAAAATTACAGGTAACATCTCAGGAGCAAACTTTAAACACAATTACAGTTTTAAATGTTTCTTTCCTCTTTTATAGAAAGCACAAAATTCAATTTTAACTACTGAGCAGTTGGTTCATGGTGGATCACCACAGAAGTGTCTTCATTAGTCTTTCTACAGAACAAGTAATAGATAGGAGACAGTTTCAAGCAGACCAGAGGCAGCAATAGAAACTGCTCCCATGTTATACTTTGTTGATCTAAGGATGACCCAAGTCAATATTTCTCAATTTTTAAATATTCATTTTCACTCCCTTACGGAGCCTTTTAGGCATTTTTTTCCTAATCGCCCCCTATGAAATGTTAATATCACAGGTATACAGCATAACTGTTCATGTATTGTGTGTATATCTGTGTTTTAAGAATTTCTTCCAGCTTAACTGAGATATAACTGACATATAATCCTGTGCAAGTTGAAATGTACAATATGTTGATTTGATACACTTACATACTGTGAATTGATTACCATCAGTAGCTTTAATTAAAATCTCCATCGTATCACTCAGTACCATTTCTTGCTTGTGGTGACAACATGGAAGATCTACTCTCTTAACTTTCTAGTATATAATACAGTGTAATTAACTACAGTCACCAGCTGGTACATCAGATTCCCCAGAACCTATTTGTTCATCTCATAACTGGAAGTTCGTCCTCTTCATCAACAATTTCCCCATTTCCCTCTCCCCGCCCCCAACCATTCTACTCTCAGTTACCAGGAGTTCGGATTTTCCACATGCCACATATGAGCGACATCACACGGTATTAGTCTTTCTCTACTGACTTCTCTCTCTTAGCATAATGCTCGCCAGGTCCATCCATACTTTCACAAATGACAGCATTTCCTTCTTTCCCATGGCTGAATAATATTCCACTGTGCGTGTGTGTGTGTGTGTGTGTGTGTGCGCGCGCGTGTGCGTGTGTGTATATAAAACAATCATGTCTTTATCCATTAATCTATTGAGGGGCAGCTGGGCTCTTTTCCTGTCTTGGCCATTGGCAATAAGGCTACTATGAACATGGGAATGCAGATATGTCTTTGATATCCTGTTCTCATTTCCTTTGGATATACCTCAAAAAGTGGGATTAGTGGATCATATGGTACTTCCATTTTTTATTTTTTTGAGGAAGCTTCCATAGTGTTTTCCACGGTGGTTGAACCAATTTACATTCCCACTACTGGTGCACAAGATTTAGCATAAAGACAATCTTACCTTTTATGCATAAAATATAGATAGATACACATGTATAAAAGAGAACCCTTGTGTATCTGTGCTTTACACATAGAAAAGTAATTGTTTTATCCCGTGCTCTAATATTCCAAACCTCCCCAATCTTAGGGGTCCTATCACCTCCATCTTTGCCTTCCTGGGCCGTAAAACTGGCAAGGGGCTTTTAAAAAGGTTCACACCTCAAAGCAGCAGAAAAAGGATTTATAAGTTTATTCAGCCCAAGGAGAACACTAAGGCCCTCTTGGTCATATTCAATCCCATAAAATAAGCAAAAATATTCCCTAAGGAAGTAACTTCCCCCTTTTTAGCTCCTGTTTACTCTCATACCTTTCATTATTATCCTAGTTGACATAATTTGGTAAAATTTGCTTTTATAATTTTTTCTAAAGTAATGCATTTTTAGTATTGCAAGCCCCTATCTTGCTTTCTAGAAGATTCTGCATTTTCTCAGCTTAAAAAAAATGGGCTAAAATGCAGTACAAAGGAGTGTCTCTGCCTAAAATAATTATCAAGTATGGAAACAATCAAGACACCCAAAATCCACACAAGGTAATTTAAAATGTTATACCTGAAAATACCTATGCTCTGATCGAACTCAGATGGTATTTTATTAGATATATTCTCTTTCAATAGTGAGGACATTTGCCATTTTAATCAGTGGCTATGGTAAGTTAACAGAAAAGCTCCAATATCTTTAATGGTCCTAGAAAGAAAATGAACTTATACATAAAATACTCACATCTTTATTTTTAATTTTGCAATTTTGGGTCCAAATAAATATTCTGTGCCTTGTTTGTAGATAAAAAGAAATGGATATTGTTAATGACTTACCCCCTAAGTAGTCTGGACTTTAATTTGACTTCCTTAAAGAAAGGCTATAAACGGCAAATACACTCAGGATTACACCCAACTCTTGAGAATTGCACAGCTAATTTCAATGCTGAGATAATCAAAACTGTACATCGGTTTTTTTCACATTTTTCTACTTTTAGTTTTCTTTTTAAATTCTTAATTCTGTCTAGCTAGGGCCTGGGGAAGAAGACAAGAAAATTCTCTTTCCATAGGCCTGCATCTCTCTCTCCAGCCAAAGCCACTGCCCTTTGGGGAGGTCTACACAACCTGCCATTCCAATTCAATTCCCCGGGAAATCAGAGAGAGTTACTTAAATCTTGCCTTGTATGTGGAAGATACGATGTGAGTACACTGGTTCCTCTCTCTTTCTAGTTGACCTGTTCAGTCTGAACACTAATGAAAAGTGGGAACAGTTGCTTCCCGCAGTTAAAACCTAAGGCAAATTCCAGCCTCTGGTTTGAAGTCTGCCTTTCTGCCAGGAGGTGGAGGCTGAGACTCTACATCTGAATCACGGATTAAAACAACCATGATTTACACTTTAGTCCTAATTATTCGGGGACTCATCACCCAATTTCAATCTTCTCCTACATTCCATCCAGGAAATATCCCTAAAAATCTATTTATACGGTAGTTTTTATTTGGCATACAGTCTTTTCCTTTTGGAATTTTAAATGCGGGGTTTCAAGATAACCTTTTTGTTATATCACGTTTGAAACATGTTTTCATTGTGTCGCATGAACTAATCATTGGGTTTTCATGGAGGAAACTGGAGCAGGTGACATGTGGTGGGGGAGAAATGAAATAGCATAAGACTCAAATAGTTAGATATGAGAAATCATGACAAGTTGCTTAAAGCAATGCATTTTTTCATCCCTGGCTTAAAAACATTGTTTCCTCTTCATGTAAAAAGCATCTTATGTATCAAGTGAGTTCATTTTCTTTCTTAAATCTTAAAGTTAACAGAAATACAACTGTAGGATCTTCAAAATTATATATGTTTGTGTGTGTCTGTGTATTTTTCAAAGACCTTAGGTCCTTATTGTTACTTATTAGGCAAATGTTTGCTCTTAACTCTTGTCGGTGTACTGCCAGACAATCATAGGGGAGGGAATTACACAGGTTAAGAAGGGAACTGAGAACTTCAGAAGAATGATGCCAATGAAGGGGGATAGGATCAATGAGATGAAAATAAACTGTTATGACAGGGATTCTGTGACTGAAGAGATATGAGTGCTTACTCAGAGTCGGGCATTTGAATTCACTATCCGGGACATGATGCAGTTATGGGTCATGACATGGTCCAGCTGGCAACTGTGAGAGTAACTGGCAGGGGTGTGGAGGAGAAGCCAGATCTGCTTTAACTCCAAGTTTATTTGCTGGAAACGAGCATTTCTTCAACTGACAGTCTCTAATCTTCTATAAATCTCTACAGAGATAATTATGTTTCAGTATTAGTCATTAAGGTATAATCTCAAGCAGGAAACGGTAAAAAGTAAAGATACAGAACATCTGCTTTCTGTTTCATGTGACTGACTTCACAGAATAAAGAATATCATGACAATGGTCTCCATGGCAATAAAAGTAAAAGAAGAATGTTTAATGATTTGCATTCAATAAACTGTTTTGCATTGCAGATCTTAAAAAGGAATCATTGCATCTGCCTTTAACATTTATAACTCTACACAATAACTCAATTTATTGGCAATGGACAAATGTCACTTAAAAAAATTCAAGAGCCTACCTACTAGTGCTTAGATGTTAGTGTCATTCTCCAATAAAAGAAACCAGAAATCCTTGGGGAAATGTATGATTCTAGAATTGGGGCAGGACATATACAAGACGAGCCTAGAGCATTGGCAGCTCCAGAAAGCAACTATCCCAAAACAACAAAACAAAAACCAAAACCCACATTAATGAGGTATGTCAAACAACACAGTAGCCAGCTGAAAAAGCTCCCAATGGCTTAAGCTGGAACAATTAGAGCAAGAAAAATAAAGTAATTTTAGACTTTAATCCAAAGTATAACATGAACATCCTTGAATCCACATTGATTTAAATAAATAAATGGAGAGAAAAGGCAAATCTCCGGTGCAGAAGAATACAAAATAATTTACGTAGACCCCACCCTCAAGGAGGTGATCATAACTCCCCATCCCCTAGGTGTGGGCAGTGCGTGGGGACATGCTTCCAAAGAGTGCAGTAGGGAAAGAAGAAGACAGAGGAACCTCACAGTGGAGAAAGTTGACCAGAACTCCCCTGCCAGGAGGTCAAGGTCAAGATCCATAAAGATATATCAGATACATCAGATTGATACTGATACCACATAAGCTTATGAAAATGGCACTCTGAGGCCTTCCCTTCAAAACCCCCTACCCCAGGCTAATCATAAGAAAAACATCAGACAAATCCCAACTGAGGGACATTCTACAAAATTCCCAACCAGTGCTCAAAATTGTCAGGCTCATCCAAAACAGGGAAAGCCTGAGAAACTGTCCCAGCCAAGAGGACTGAAGGAGACACAACGACTAAATGTCATGAAGCGTCCTGCATGGGATCCTGGGACAGGAAGAGGACACTGGAGAAAAAGCAATGCAAGTGTATCTAGTTAATAGTCATGCATCGATGTGGTTTATTAATTGTAATGTAAGATGCTGATAATAGGGGAAAACAAACACGGAGTCTATGAATAAATACTCTGTACTATCTTTGCAATTCTCTGAAAATCTAACTGCTCCAAAAAATAAAAGTTTATTTAAAAAAATTTCTCAGGGACGTCCCTGGTGGCGCAGTGGTTAAGAATCCGCCTGCCAATGCAGGGGACACGGGTTCAAGCCCTGGTCTGGGAAGATCCCACATGCCGTGGAGCAATGAAGCCCGTGCGCCACAACTACTGAGCCTGAGCTCTAGAGCCCACGAGCCACAACTACTGAGCCCGCATGCCACAACTACTGAAGCCTGTGCACCTAGAGCCCATGCTCTGCAACAAGAGAAGCCACCGCAATGAGAAGCCCACGCACTGCAACGAAGAGTAGCCCCCAGCCCACCGCAACTAGAGAAAGCCCGCGCGCAGCAATGAAGACCCAATGCAGCCAAAAATAAATAAATAAATTTTAAAAAATTTCAGAACTACTGCATGGCCCTCTCTCCCTTCTATTAAGTATTCAACTATTATCATTTAATTTCATCTTATTTAATTTTCCTACGTGCAAGAGTGATTCATGAACACAGCGAAGAGTTCTCTTCTAAAAATATTATGGGGCTATGATAGCTTAATAAAAGAGTTCACTTTAATTCAATTAGAAGGAAAAACTTCTACCCTTTTTTTTTTCCCTTCCAAGGAGGAAACACTGTGTTATCTTATTAGCAGAATTTCCCGAGGGCTTTTTCCCCTTTGATGAATTTGTTGTAGTCAAGGAACCTTGGAAAATAAGATTGCCAAAGGATATTTCATTTATATATACACACAAATATTATTTATTCCTTTAAATCAAAAGCTGTTAACGGAGCGTTAAGAAGGAGACTCTCACTTTCTCTGTTTATTGAGAAGACTATGATGTCTTTTCTGAATAGACTTGATAAATACTATTAAGGGAAAAGCCAATGTATAATGATGAAGATTTTAAAAGCGTTTTCAGTAAAAAGACATGACCAAATTGAATTGAGAAGTTAATAACACAGTCAATCATCAAGTGCATATTATATACAATAGAAACGTAGATTTGACATCTGGCACTTCATTGACCCATTTGGTAGACAACTGTCCCCTTACCCTGCTGCTTTTCGATTTCCCATAAGGTATAATATGAGGTTAGACATGACGAAGGATTAATAGCAGGACACCAATATCATCACTGTCACAAAAGATAAATTCAACAGTTTTTTCCCAAATGAGAAAACGATTAGACACACACAAGATCCATACCAAAAGATTAGAGTCAGAATTACTCAGATTATAGATATAGAAGGTTATTAGGAAAAACAAACCACTCTGGGCTTAGGTAACCTAAAAACCCTTCATGGAGGAAATGAGAATTACTTGCTCTTGGAGAGAAAAAAGAGAAAGAGGGCTGACCAGCTGGCACGACCAAGGTGAGAATGACCACAGCTAGTCTAGGAAAGAATGGGCTGGTCATCCTTACTCAAGTGACTCAGGCTGTTAGGAAATGAGAAGAAACACCAAAGAAATAAACAGAAACATGGGAAAAGGGGCTTGAAAACAAGACAAGGAAAGGTAGTTTTTAACCTTGATGCTTTTAGAGTAGGAAACTAGACGATAAAGGTGGTTTTTGGTGGAAACAATCACTGCGTCACTCTCTAGGAGAGAAGAAGAGTCAGTAGAAAAGACTTCTGCGGAGCCAGCCTGGCCAGGTGGGAATAAGGGGAAGAGGTCAGTCCACGAACATTCGGAGATGAGGGAGGGGGAGAGGGAAGGAAGCTGAAGGAAGAACCAATGATGTGTCCCAGGTGTTCAGCCTGGGGACCTGAGAGAACCGTGATAAAACAGAGAGAAAAAGCAAGAGATGTGAGAACTCAGCCTGTTGCAGACAGGAAAGGAGTGATGGATATTTTCAGCCATGTTCATTGGTAAATGTGATGGGTAATTCATAAATAATGGCCATAGATAAGTAGAAATAGAAAATATGGTAACAGGACCTAGGACTCATATGAGTTGACATAAAACCATGACGGTACTGAACATGTAATTATCCAATATTAGCATCAAATAATGAAGAAAAGGGAGAGTCAGAGTTTTCAAGTACAAGGTCATGAGATAGATATTTCAGAGGCTCTTTTGAACATACAGAATATGCTATTATGTATCAAGTGATCTGAGCAAAACACAGGCAGCATCAACTCTCCAACAATATCTTTCTTACTAGTCAGTAGTGAGGATGGGAGACTGAACACTTCATCATCCAAACTGAAACACTTTTGAAAGGAAAAGGGGGCAGTCGTTTTAATTATTTTTAATTAAAATGGGCACAAACATGCACTGGCCTGGGTGAACCAGATGCATCATGACCTCATCTTAAGTTCCACAATCCACCCCCCAGAGATCCCTTGATGGGAAAAGTCCTGACTACTAGGAAAGTTTTTATCCTAAAACAGTTTAGCCAATGTCTTCGCGGCAGTAGTTTTCCAACTGGCAGTTTTCCAGGACGACCAGAGGCCCTCAGCTGAGAGCATATAAAAAAGTGCAGCGGGACAGGGCAGGGCTGGCGGAAGGACAGGGAAGAGACCGTGTGAAGGGAAAGGACAGGACCATTAAGACAAGTGTCTGCACTTTAACAGTCGGCCCCTTCTCCTCCTCTCCCTGACCCCTGACTTTGCTGCATTATCTCTATTACTTTGGTGCTGGTGAATTCTCTAAGTCACCTCGAGAGGACTGAGGGATGCCCAGAGAGCTGGCAAAACAGGACATCTGGGTGTGTCTGTGAGGGTGTGCCTGGAGGAGATCAGCATTTGACTCTGTGGATTCAGTAAAGGTCACCATCCGGGCTTCCCTGGTGGCGCAGTGGTTGAGAGTCCGCCTGCCGATGCAGGGGACGGGGGTTCGTGCCCCGGTCCGGGAA
>NC_041233.1:112420703-112438654 GCF_002837175.3 Physeter macrocephalus
GAAGATCCCACATGCCACGGAGCGGCTGGGCCCGTGAGCCATGGCCGCTGAGCCTGCGCGTCTGGAGCCTGTGCCCCACAACGGGAGAGTCCACGACAGTGAGAGGCCCGCGTACCACAAAAAAAAAAAAAAAAAAAAAAAGAAGGTCGCCATCCCCAGCGTGGGCGGCAACATCCAGTCCATTGAGGACCAGAAGAGAACAAACAAGGGCAGGAAGGGAAGATGCACTCCCCTCCCACTGAGCCGGGACACCCACCATCTCCCGCCCTCAGACATGGGCACTCCTGGTTCTCAGAACTTCGGGTTTCGACTGCAACCGTACCACCAGCTCTCCCGGCTTCTGGCTTGTAGATATCAGATCTGGGGACTTGTCCTCCTCCATAACTGTATGGCCCAATTCCTCCTAATGAATCGATCTCTCTTTTTTTTTCCTCTCTCTCTCTCCATATATATATATATATATATTTATATTTATGTATTATTGTTTCTTTTTGTTTACTGATTTATTGATTTTTGGCTGCGTTGGGTCTCCGTGGCTGCGCACGGGCTTTCTCTAGTTGCGGCGAGCGGGGGCTCCTCTTCTTTGCGGTGCGCGGGCTTCTCATTGCGGAGGCTTCTCTTGTTGCGGAGCACGGGCTCTTGGCGCGTGGGCTTCAGTAGTTGTGGTATGCGGGCTCAGTAGTTCCGGCTCGCGGGCTCCAGAGCACAGGCTCAGCAGTTGTGACGCACGGGCTTAGTTCCTCCGGGGCATGTGGGATCTTCCCGGACCAGGGCTCGAACCCGTGTCCCCTGCATTGGCAGGCGGATTCTTAACCACTGCGCCACCAGGGAAGTCCTGTATTATTGTTTCTGCTTCTCTGGAAAACCTTGATGGAGCAATGACGTTGCTGATTTGCCCCTCTCCACACCATTTCCTTGCATTTGTGACTGTTCAACGTTTTTAAATCAAAATAGCATTCAGAGTTATCTGAGGAAAAGATATATGAAGCTCGACTGTAAATGTGAACAGAGCCCAAACCCCTCTGGACTCTGCAGAGGGACCTCCGGGGCTGGCAGCCAGGCTCACGCGGCTTTCCCCCTGGGTCTGAGAGCAGCAAAAGGACTGTACATGGTGGGAAGTACCTGCCTTCCCGTATCTTCTCCGAAGCAAAAGAACACAATTTCCATAACTTAATGTATCACAACTATGGAGAAGTTAGCTTATTAAAAGAAATGGAAATACGCTGCCCGATTTATGCTCCAATATAATGTGAACCTAATAATCATATCAAAAGAATTGATTTCTGATGGGTTCTTTTTCTCAGCTGCCTATCTTTCACTTTCTCACATATGACAACATATATACTGATACCATTTTCTCTGATGATAAAAAAGTCTTTTCAATGACCTGTGGCCATTACAGAGCATTTAAAAAGTTGGACATTTTCCAAGAAAATAAAAATTAACTATCATCCTACCTCTTGAATATACCTACTGTTAATAGTCATTTATAACCAGCTGCCTTTCACTTTCTCACATATGACAACATATATACTGATACCATTTTCTCTGATGATAAAAAAGTCTTTTCAATGACCTGTGGCCATTACAGAGCATTTAAAAAGTTGGACATTTTCCAAGAAAATAAAAATTAACTATCATCCTACCTCTTGAATATACCTACTGTTAATAGTCATTTATAACCATTGCTGGGATTTTCATGCATACCTTTTTTTAAGCTTCAAAATATTTTCTGCTAATTCTGTGGAAACATGATTAAAAAAATCCAAAACATTTCTATATATATGAGTATATCATACTTTGCTCCATTACATAATTAATCATTTCTTCATTTATTTTATTTTAAATATCTTCCTGTTGGTTGTTGCTATCACATTGTGTTAAATGGTCTGATAATTTTTAGGGCAAATAAAATAATGTTCACTTCTTTACAGAAAGATTGCAGCCATCTACACCCTCACCCCTAATGGTTTACGAAACAATGTTTGGATCTGCACACGATTCTTAGCATTGAATAGGAGTTTTTAAATATCTGCGAATTTGATTGTATTTTAACTTGCATTTCCTTATTCATGCAGTTGAGATTTTCAGTAAGTCTGACAAATGCTATGTTTTCTCTCGTACGATCTGTATGTTGAGCTCCTTACCCACCTACACAATTTCTTATTTGCAAGAGCTTGTATGGTACGCATTTTTGCAGTCACTTGACTTTGATTTTATTCAGGTTTCTAATGCACTGCTGTATTGGATTTTTAATCAGTGATTTAATGATTATTCCTTCATCCAACATGGATTTACCAAGCACCCAGAAAGCATGAAGAACCTCGCCCAGTGGGGGGACACACTGATGAATGGGTTGGATCCCTCTTCTTTACCATTAATTCTATTGCTTTTAAACACTTCATTCCTCTTCCTTCTTAATTTTGATGTAGAGTCATTTCTCTTTTATTTTGCATTTTTATGAGTTTTAAACAGTGGGATTTTAATGCATGGAACTGGTTACATGTCTTTTGGAAGCGCTGAAAAAGCAAAAGAGGACCAGAATGAATCGGAAATGAGTCATTATAGAAAGCAGCTCCTCCCCCCGCCCCAGGGACCTAAGGGGAGGAGGTGGTGTTGCCCGTGCCCAGGAGCTGGAAGAGAGGCTCTGCGGTTTGGGGGGGGCTGGATGCACAGGGCGGGGGGAGAGGAGCCCATGGACGGTGCTCGCCCAGGGACATCACAGTGGGCAAAGGTCACAGTCCCTGGAATTCTGCTTTTAACAGTTTAGTTCCTTTTTTAAAAATAATTGTATCCAAACTACTTTGAGTCTATTCTGGTTTGCCATGCGAAGTGATAGGTTTAATGATTTTCTTGTTTTCCTGGAATCACTAACGAGTCAACTTGAGCACTTTTTTTTTTTTTTTTTTTTTTATGGTATGCGGGCCTCCCTCTGCTGTGGCCTCTCCCGTTGCGGAGCACAGGCTCCGGACGCGCAGGCTCAGCGGCCATGGCTCATGGGCCCAGCCACTCCGCGGCACGTGGGATCCTCCCAGACCGGGGCGCGAACCCGGTTCCCCTGCATCGGCAGGCGAACGCGCAACCACTGCGCCACCAGGGAAGCCCCTTGAGCACGTTTTAAACGTACTCAGAGTCACACCTGGACCCAGGAAACCCAACACGCAGTCAGAGCTGAGAGGCTGACTGTGTGGCATCTCTGGGGACAGGCCAGGCACGTTCTCAGTGCCTCAGTTTAATTGTCTGTACAACTAGAGCTTGATGAATTAATTTACAAGGTTATTGTTTACCTAAATATATCAATGCATTTCTACTGAGCTTTTAAAAATTCCACTTATTACATATTTTGATTTATAACAGTTCTCAGGCTGCCCATAATAACTATGACACTAACAGGAATAAAGTATAGTCTCATACTTTTTAAAATCCAAGTTTTATGAAAGTGTCTATCTAGATGAAAGATTATTTTTGCCCTAATGAGTACACTTCAGTAATTGTGGTTCTAGCCTACATGAAGTAGCCAAATTATCATCAATTACTTGTATAGAAAGGTACATATGAATGACTCTCATGATATTGATGACGGCGATGATGACAGAATTGTAGCACTCCCGACAATATGCAAACACATTTGTCATCCCCTTATTCTTAGCTTCTCTGAACTATATAATAAAGTGGAAATCCCACCATGAGTTCAATTACAAGCCCTGCAGGTGAAGTAGATACAAAACCCCAAAGCCCAATTTGATGGATGGCAGATTGTATATATGTTCACTCACTCTCATTGATCCTGTGTGCTCTGGATACTGTCTGATTCTAATGGCCTCCAACCGATTAACAGTGTTATGTATGATTAGTGAGATTTTTTTTAAATGTGCCTTTGCTCTCTACTCATGTTTTTAAATAGATTGTTCCCAAATCTCTATACTATGTAAACCGAAGCCACTATTTAGTTGCTGTAAAATGCTAAGTACGGAATTAAGTATCAGACGTTTCATGAACATAGGCGTAATATAAGCATGAGCAATTAGCTGCATCATTTGCATACAAGTTGATCTAAAACATAAGCATAAACATGGTATGGTATGGAGAAATTCCCAGGAGAATCATTCTCTCTATCTCTCACACACAGACTCTGATAGAGACACACAAATTATTTCTCCACAAATATTCACTGATAGTCACAATGTAATCATTCCTTCTTTTAGCTTCACACTTGACTTCAATATGTTTTGATCAAAAAGAACGGTAAGAAAAAGTTTGAGGGCAAATAAGATATAGGGATAGCAATAAAGTGTCTCCTTCAAGATACTCATTAATTTCAAAGGGAAAACAGTCATTTTACATTGAGATATTTATCCTACATCACCTTAACCAAGCAATTAATGTTAGCATCATAAGTGAAAAGACACACTGAGATCATGGACCCTGTGATTTGATGCATGGAAAAGGGTTCATCACTTCTGGGGTATTCTGGCCAAAATGCATAATTCCACCATATCATGAGAAAATGTCAGACAGACCTAAAGGGAGACACATTCTACAAAATAAGTGACCAGCAACCTTCAAACTCATCGTGGTCTTCAAAGTCAAGGAAAGATTGTCACAGATTGAAGGGATCCAAGGAGATGTGATGACTTAATGTCACGTGGGATACTGGATAGAAAAGTGACTGGAGAAAAACTGGGGAAATCTCAATAGTTATTAATAATATTGTGTTGACATTAATGGCTTCATTTTAATAACTGCACTCTGGTTATATAAGATATTAACTTTTGGAAGAAAGCTAGATGAAGCTTATATGGGAGGCTTCAAAATAAAAATGTTAAGCACCGAGATGTCTGAAGCCCTTAGTAACAATGAGTCTGTTGGACCTTTTCTGAAATCAGTGTTTATAGGGAAAGAGAATGATGAACCAAAGGTGGCAGGAGGTACAGTAAGTGAGAAAAATCTACAGCTAGGAAAGCAGGTCCAGGTCCTCAAGACAAAATGCCGGCTATTCTATACAAGTTAAGTAGTGTTTCCCCTCAATGTAACTCAATCCTACTAGGATACAACAAAGTCTGAAAGCATCCTTGTTGGCTGAGCTGATGTTCCACGTGGCAGTGAACTTTACAAAACTAAGCAGCCTATTTGTTCTTGTTCGGAGAGAAGGCTCACTGTTTTGCAGAAAACAACTGGAAGGAAAAACATCAGGATTGCAAAGAGAACAGGTAAAACTGAATCTGGGTGACCCAGAGTAGAAAATAGATATCCGTGGTTGCATTCTGATGTCAATAAACGACGGGAAAAATAACTGGGAGAGAAGAAAGTCCTGTGCAGAAGCCTTCTAAATCATTAACAGTTCCTCTGCTCAGGAGCGGGGAGCTTACCACCCCACTCTGTGGCCGGTCACAGTACCTTCCTTCCAAAGACAGACTGGAAAGGTGGGAGAGCAGACACCTGACAAAGTGCACGGAGGGATGTGCTCAGAGGGTGCTTTACCTCGGCGGTCTTCCTCCCCAAACCTACAACCCCAGGGCAATCATGAGAAAAACATCAGACGAATTGCAACTTAGGGACAGTCTACAAAACACCTGATCAAGGTCAAGGTCACCAGAAACAAGGAAAGTCTGAGAAACCCTCACGGCCAAGAAGAGCCTAAGGAAACAAGATAACTAAATGGAGCGTGGTACCCTAGATGGGATCCTGGGACAGAAGGAGGGCATGAGGTGAAACCTGAAGAAATAGATAAGTACTGACTTTAGTTAATAATAACTTATTAATATTGGTTATTTATTGTGACAAATGTACTGCACTGACATAAGACGTGATAAAAAGGGAAACCGGGTGGAGCACAGATGGGAACCCTGTACTGTCTTCACAACTTTTCTGTAAAGGCTCTGAAATAAAAAGAATATTAAAAAAAGCAAACACTCTAAATCTGAGAAGCAAGACACATTGATTTAAATTTGAAAACATGTTCAGTATACTGTAACATTAATACTTAATACATTATATTATGTTAAATCATATATTATTTTTTATATATTTTGAGACATTCTCTCCCACAACTGATAACCTCTGATTACTTTTCAGCAGTACTTGAGTATTTGGGGTTATGCAATTTCAGAGACTTAAGTAAAACAGCTGATTTTCTTTTTAATATTTATTCCAGCTTTCTGAGATTCTGCTAAAATTTGGAGAACAGATTTAAAACGCTGTTCAAATGAATTCTGGGGTGTCTGAGGAAGAGGGAAGTCAAAGCAGCTTCCAGTGGTTCTGGAAATACAACATCTGGAGAGCTGCTGGGTGACAAGCTGCACTGTCTCTATTTCCAACAGAATGGGCTAGGCGACTTGTGCTCCGAGTGATTTTCTTTGCTGCATCTCACATGCGACAGTCTTCCATCATCCTTAAATCAACAGTCTGCAGTTTCACTTGCACCCGAGCCCGCCTGCCCTGAAAAGGCCAGGGCTCTCTCAGAAAAGCAATTCGCCCAGTTCTCAGCTTGTTTCTGTGATACCTAGGTGTATCCCCCCACCTCCGATACTCAGATACCCTACTCTGACCACAATCCTCTTCCCTTTCAGTTCATTTTCTCTGTTACTTTCTTTGTCTTCCCTGATCACAATGACTCCTCTGGTTCTGGTCTCACTGCCGACTCCTCATAAATAAACTCCATCTTTGCCTTCACTATGGTACCTTATGATGCTGGCTGTCCTCCAGGCTCAAGTATTGAATATAATCACGATTTTTGCTTCCTTCACTGGCTATTGCCCCTTCCACTCAAACAATACTCAACATCAGATATTCTCTACTCGCTACAGCTCCATCAAAACCACCTCATCTCTCACCCTTCAACACAGAATCTCCATCCCATTTGTTGTCTAACTCTGTAGAAGAATTCAAAGACAAGCCTGAAAGATCCAACAGGTTCATAACAGAGAAACACCTAATATGGCACTACGTAGTTTACAATTAATCAGGGAGACCATGGAAAACCACAGAAGGTATTTAGCCTTTTAGTAAGATTACTCTGACGATTTTTTGTAGAACGTATTGCAGACCAAGGGTACAGATGCTGAGGCTAGTTAAGAGGGAAAGGTTAATGAAGGCTTTCATGAGGGTAAAACAGTAGGCTTGACCTGAAGGGATGCAATAAAAAATAATCTCCGGGGCTTCCCTGGTGGCGCAGTGGTTGAGAGTCCGCCTGCCGATGCAGGGGACACGGGTTCGTGCCCCAGTCCGGGAAGATCCCACGGAGCAGCTGGGCCCGTGACTCTAGCCTCTTAGATTTAAGAAAAGCAAGAAAAATGATATAAGTACCAAATTTTGAAGCATGGATAACTAAAAGAAAGAGGATATCATTAATAAAGAAAAATAATCCTTCAGGCATGTGGCTGGTATCATTAATAGAGAAAATATGCAGAGTCGTGTAATAATTTTATTTGCTCAAGGGGAGTAGCACTAGCTGACTTCATTTTATTTTATTTATTTTTATTATTATTTTTTAAACAACTGTGTCTTTTTTTTAAAAAAAAGTTTATTTTCTTTTTTTTTAAAATTTTATTTATTTATTTATTTATTTTTGCTGTGCTGGGTCCTCGTTTCTGTGTGAGGGCTTTCTCTAGTTGTGGCGAGCGGGGGCCACTCCTCATCGCGGTGTGCGGGCCTCTCACTGTCGCGGCCTCTCTTCTTGCAGAGCACAAGCTCCAGACGCGCGGGCTCAGTATTTGTGGCTCACGGGCCTAGCTGATCCGCGGCATGTGGGATCTTCCCAGACCAGGGCTTGAACCCATGTCCCCTGCATTGGCAGGCAGATTCTCAACCACTGCGCCACCAGGGAAGCCCTGACTTCATTTTAAATAGGTTATTGAAGATGCTGCTGAGATATTCAGATTGAAAAAATAAAATTTATGAAAAGAATAAGAGAGGCAACTGCTGGGCTTAGAATAAACTGGAGATTTCCACAAAACAGACTGAAGGGAAACTTTTTAATTTAGAAGATGAGCTAAAAGAATTCCATCTAGTGGATAGGAGCTATCAGGGTGTTACTTGCTTTGTCTAAACAAATTTCAATAATTTATGATTCAGTTCTTATTTGCTCAAGCTGCTGAAGCAGGCTAATTTAAAATTTAGTAACTCTAATGTTTGATACCGATTCTTTTAAAAATTATAATAAATGGTATATTAGCCTATACACAGTGGTACAAAATTTGTCTGTTTTTTGTTAAATAATAATTCACAATACTTTAAAACAGCTAAGTCACCATTCAATGTTGATGTCAAGATATGCTTGGTCTACATAATCAGGACACTGTGTCTACTTTCCTATCACATTTGCACAATTGTTCAGTGAAAATCTTTTCAATGTGAGCTTATCTTTTACAACATGCAGGAGAGACAACTCCAGGTTGGTTAAAAAATAAAATACTGAACATGTAGTAGCATTTTTAAGGATTGACTATAAAGCACTATTTACAATAACTAAAAAGGAAAACTTATGTCAATTAAGGGATTTTTCTAAGAGGAAGCCTTGAGGCAAGGGTACTTTATTTCAGCTAAAATGGACATATTTATACAATTTATTTGAAATGATGTCTGAAAGCTTATGGGGAATAAAGAGTTTTGAATATGTACTTCATGTTTCTTTTTGTAGTCAAGAATGACAGTTGTCAACCAATATTCTTTCATGTTCTTATTCCAAACTCTATTTGCCAAGGATTACATAAAGTAAAAAATATGACTATCAAGTAACAGCAACAGATTTTACATCTGTTAAGTTAAAATTTCAGAACCTGAGAATGGAAGGCACTGTCGAAGCTCTGGAGTTTACTCTACGCACACACCAAAGCATCCATTTCACCATATTTCTGACCTGTGTCAACCCACCTCTCTTTGGGGCTGTTACCAGAAGTAGCCCAGGACTCAAAGACACATCTCAGCCTTTGCACAGCTCAAACAAATTATTATAAAGTTCTTTCTCCTGATGAACTAAAAACCTACTTTTCTGTGTCTTTATTCCTTGGTCCTCCCTTTACATTTGGAACCAGCACAGCACAAGCCTGACCTCTCTGACTTGAGAGCAATTTAAAACTTTGAAGACCACGAGAATGCCTCGTCTCCCTCTTTTCTCACCCAGGTAAGTTTGTTCAAAGTCATCACAGTTTTGAAAAGGCACCGCCAGTTCAGCTCATCTAATCTCAGGTGCTTCAAGGTGTCCGTGTTCTTTGTCAGGGAATGCGATGGGGTAGATGTGAGCCAGCACGGAGAAAGCAGACTCATCTCTTAGATGGTCAGATTTTACATCTGCTTTTCTCCCTTATTCTGCTTCATGGGACTGTATCCTGTGAAAGCCTAGGCAGGGTAATAAATACTAAAATCCATTTATTTGTTATAATTTTTTGGATTAATCTGAGACACAAAATAACATCATCAACTGTCCCATTACATTTTTGAAGGGAGTGAACTATTTCTTCTTTTTTAAAATTTTTTTGAAGTCTAATTGATTTACAATGTTCTGTTAATTTCTGCTGTACAGAAAAGTGACTCAGTTATATATATACATATACACACACACACACACACACACACATATATTTTTCATACTCTCTTCCATTCTGGTTTATCATAGGATATTAAATATAGTTCTCTGTACATATATACACACACACACACACACACATATATTTTTCATACTCTCTTCCATTCTGGTTTATCATAGGATATTAAATATAGTTCTCTGTGCTATACAATAGGACCTTGTTGATTATCCATCCTATATATAATAGTTCGCATCTGCTAATCCCAAACTCCCCATCCATCCCTCCCTCCCCCCACCCTAGGCAACCACAAGTCTGGAGTGAACTGTTTCTATTGATCACATTCAATAAAAACCCTTGAATCTGTACTGTATGTTGAGCATAAAGGGAGAATACAGAACGAAAGGAATTAGAAAAACACTAACATATAATACTTTACTTCCTATCATCCTCAACTGCTTAAGCTTCCCGTGCTTTTATTGGGAGGAAGCATTTGAAAATGACAGTCAAAAATGTTCCTGGTCTTACATTTAGGTCTTTGATCCATTTGGAATTTAGTTTTGTGTATGCTGTTAGAGAATGTTCTAATTTCATTCTTTTACATGTGTCTGTCCAGTCTACCCAGCACCACTAATTGAAAAGACTGTCTTTTCTCCATTGTATATTCTTGCCTCCTTTGTGGTAGGTTAATTGACCATAGGTGGGTTTATTTCTGGGCCCTCTATCACCACGCCCTACAACTGAAACTAACACAAAATTGTAAATCAATTATACTTCAATAAAAAAATAAATTAAAAAAAATGTTCCCAGAATTAAAATGGAGACAGTAAAATGTTGCCCCAAAAAAGAAAACAAAACACGAACAAACAACATCATTTGCGCAGTATGTTTAGAACTTTAACAAAAAGATGCAAAGGATATCACTCATGTACCCAGTGGAAGAAATTTAAAATGTTCACATTTTACAAAAAGAGCACCCAATTTTTTTTTTAGAAATAAAATAATTCAAGTCAAGTCAAGGTACTCCACACGCCCTTTGCAAACCCTAGTTCCACCTTTCTTTCCCTAAAACAGTAAGGATGGAGTTTACATCTCTACTGTTAATTTGGTATAAACATACCCTAAGTGTTTATAATTTTACTCATAACATTTATAATATCTTGAATTTGCACAGTCACACATATATTATTCTGCCACTCATTATTTATTTTTTGAAATCTACTCAAAATTGAAAGCTATATAACTACTTTAACATCCCTAAAGTATAATGTCTACATGAATATGATAATATATATATACACATATATATGTGTATATATATATACATATGTGTGTGTATATATATATATATATATATATATAGGTAGCACTACAACCTTGACTGACACGTGGGCTGTTTCCAGTTTTCCACTATGATAAACAGTTCTAGAATGAGCAGTCTCATGCATGTCTTTAGGATGTGAATGAATGAATAACTGGTTCATAAGTTATGAACATTTTTAACTTTGATAGCACCAATTTGCTTTTCAGCATTGCTGTACTATTTTACGCTTCCATCAGCAATTTGAGAGTTACCTCGTCTACACGGTCTCCTAAACATTTGACATTTCATCTTTTTAGATAGTCAATGTTTGCCAATTCAATGTCAATTAAATGTTATGTCATTGCTTTTTACTTTGCATTTCCTGAGTCTGGAAAAGTTAATCAAAGTTTTTACTAGTCATTTTCCTGATCCATGCCTTGTTCTTTGGTGATATTTATACTGGAATATTTTCTCTTTAAACTACTGATTTGTAGTTCCTTACACCATACACACACACACACACACACACACACACACACACGTACACACACGTACGTGTATAGTATTATATATACATATGCATGTAATTGATCACATGCTGCAAATAGCATTTCATAGGCTATTGTTTACTTTCTTATTATCTTCTGATGGACTTTTTAAAATTTTGATGAACTCAAATTTTCCCTTCATTCTATTATTTATATTTTTATAAATTTGTTGAAAATATTCCATTATTTCCATCAACATTTTTCCTGTGTGTGTATATATATATATATATAAAAATATACACACACATACATATACATGTATACATATGTTCAGAAATATGTACATATGATATATGTTTCCTATATTTATCTTTAATTATTTTAAAGGTTCATTTTTCACATTTCGGATCTCAATCTATCTGGAATTTATTTAGGGAAAAATGTGTAATAAGAATCCAGTGTTCTTAACACCCCATGGATGGAGCCACTTTTATTTTGCATTTGGTGTATTTTTGATGATTTATAATTTAATCCATATATTAAAAGCTGTAGGATATCAATTCCTAGGATGATGATGAGATTGCCTGTGCAAGAAAACGATGAGTTTTGAAAATGTCCAATGTATGTTTTTGAAAATAATGTCTATTATTCTTCATATATTGAGTAAAACATTATAGCAAGATAGCTAATTGTTACTCAGTTCTTCTAATTTCAGTAAGTTTTGTCTGCTTTATTTATAAGTTTCTGATAAATGTAGTTTAAAGACTCACACTAGACTTGTCAATTTCTCCTTGAAATTCTGCCAGTTTTGGCTTCATACATTTTATCTACTTCAAAGCTCTGTTGCTGTTAGGGGAACGCAGGTTTACAAGTGTTACATCATTGTGGGAGATGGATTTTTTTTTTATCATGATGTACAATCTATATATCTCTATGAACGCATTTTTGTTTTAAATTTTACATTGTATTATATCATTGCTAAACCAACTTACTTTTAGTTAGTATGTTTTTAAAAATTTTATCCCTTATTATCTTTCTGTTGTGTCTCTTGTAACTGATTTTGTTTGTTTTACCCAGTGTAAGATAGTTTCTTACCATTTATTTTGATTTAAAAAATGACTGGTGTCCATGAACTTGTTTTCTATTTATTTTCCTTTATCATTCTTCTTCTCTTTTATTTCCTCATTTCTTTATTTCATTGAAACAATGTTTTCTTTGTTACTTTGTATACCCTTAGTTTGGTTAGAAGTCATTCTTCTTCTCTTTTGTTTATTTCCTCATTTCTTTATTTCATTGAAACAATGTTTTCTTTGTTACTTTGTATACCCTTAGTTTGGTTAGAAGTCCCAGATGATATTTCTATTAATGCAGCAATTACCCTTATACTCTTAACATACATAGATAATCACAAACACTCTAACAAAGTTTGTGGTTATTTAGTATTTTTATCCTACTTCTAAATAGGACTTTAGAGCATTTACAAACTGTGGGGGATTGCTTATTATTTAAATGATCCACTGTCTCTTCTATTAAACAGGAAAAAATGTATGCACACATAGTTTTACGTTTATTTTTGTTGTGTATATGACACATATCAATATACTGTACTACACACAGTATATAACATGTACCAAAGCAAGGAAAGGTAAAATGAGATGGGGTTATCCGAGAAGACTGTGGAAAAGATACATATCCAAACATGCTTAGAAGTTAATGTTTAGTGTGTAGGACAGAGTATATTAGGGAAGATTATTACATGGAGGATATCCACAAATAGGAAGCTGATGAGAGAAAGAGGGTTGGACATTTGCAAAGAAAGGCCAGAAATCTTCAGAAGAACATCCTGCTAGATGTGAACACAGTTTGGCTGCCAAGGGTAGGTTAAGAGAATGGCGTAACCCCTATAACTTTGGTGTTCTGTGAAGAAACATAAAATAGCATTCTAAAATGTTTCTGGACAAGAGAGTTAGACTGAGAGACGCATTATTAAATGAATCTGGACAAAATCACTGACTATGAAGGACTGATGTTTATTTTGATTTAAAAAATAACTGGTGTCCATGAACTTGTTTTCTATTTATTTTCCTTTATCATTCTTCTTCTCTTTTATTTCCTCATTTCTTTATTTCATTGAAACAATGTTTTCTTTGTTACTTTGTTTCTGTTTATTTTCCTTTATCATTCTTCTTCTCTTTTGTTTATTTCCTCATTTCTTTATTTCATTGAAACAATGTTTTCTTTGTTACTTTGTATACCCTTAGTTTGGTTAGAAGTCCCAGATGATATTTCTATTAATGCAGCAATTACCCTTATACTCTTAACATACATAGATAATCACAAACACTCTAACAAAGTTTGTGGTTATTTAGTATTTTTATCCTACTTCTAAATAGGACTTTAGAGCATTTACAAACTGTGGGGGATTGCTTATTATTTAAATGATCCACTGTCTCTTCTATTAAACAGGAAAAAATGTATGCACACATAGTTTTACGTTTATTTTTGTTGTGTATATGACACATATCAATATACTGTACTACACACAGTATATAACATGTACCAAAGCAAGGAAAGGTAAAATGAGATGGGGTTATCCGAGAAGACTGTGGAAAAGATACATATCCAAACATGCTTAGAAGTTAATGTTTAGTGTGTAGGACAGAGTATATTAGGGAAGATTATTACATGGAGGATATCCACAAATAGGAAGCTGATGAGAGAAAGAGGGTTGGACATTTGCAAAGAAAGGCCAGAAATCTTCAGAAGAACATCCTGCTAGATGTGAACACAGTTTGGCTGCCAAGGGTAGGTTAAGAGAATGGCGTAACCCCTATAACTTTGGTGTTCTGTGAAGAAACATAAAATAGCATTCTAAAATGTTTCTGGACAAGAGAGTTAGACTGAGAGACGCATTATTAAATGAATCTGGACAAAATCACTGACTATGAAGGACTGATGAGGGTGGAGGCTAAATTCTAGAGGCTAAAAAGACTGATTTCCTCAACGTTTGAAATCATCTTTCATCTTGTAGACCTTGAGTCAACACAGAGAGGACTCAATAAATACATGTTGCTTACATGTGAAGAGACAGCTACTGCAATAATTCAGCCTCATTTGAGACCTGGATTAATTCAGTACCTATGGAAAATGGTTAAAAGAAATATATATAGAGAGAAATCAGATTAAAAAAAAATAGTGCAGAGTAAGAATCACCAAGCTACCAGATCCTGAAGTTCTTTGAAAACACAAGGGAAAACACAAGTAACAGTCAATTAGAAACACCTCATTGGGGGGAACTTCAACATGACAGAAGAGTAAGACATGGAGGTCACCTTCCTCCCCACAAATACATCAGAAATACATCTATATGTGGAACAACCCTTACAGAACACCTCCTGAACACAGGCAGAAGACCTCAGATGTCCCTAAAGCCCTGTGGATGACAGGCTCTTGGTGCTCCAGCCAGGAGTCAGGGCTGTGCCTCTGAGGTGGGAGAGCCAAGTTCAGAACATTGGTCCACCAGAGACCTCCCAGCTCCATGTAATATCAAACGGTGAAAATCTCCCAGAGATCTCCATCTCGATGGCAAGACCCAGCTCCACTCAACGACCAGCAAGGTACAGTGCTCGACACCCTATGCCAAACAACTAGCAAGACAGGAACACAACCCCACCCATTAACAGACAGCCTACCTAAAATCATAATAAGGTCACAGACAACCCAAAACACACCACCAGACGTGGACTTGCCCAACAGAACCACAAGATCCAGCCTCATCCACCAAAACACAGGCACCAGTCCCTTCCACCAGGAAACCTACACAACCCACTGAACCAACCTTAGCCACTGGGGGCAGACACCAAAAACAACGGGAACTACGAACCTGCAGCCTGCGAAAAGGAGACACCAAACACAGTAAGTTAAGTAAAATGAGAAGACAGGGAAACACACAGCAGATGAAGGAGCAAGGTAAAAACCCACCAGACTGAAAAAATGAAGAGGAAATAGGCAGTCTACCCGAAAAAGAATTCAGAATAATGATAAAGATGATCCAAAATCTTGGAAATAGAATGGAGAAAATATAAGAAACATTTAACAAGGACCTAGAAGAACTAAAGTATACATATGTTCAGAAATATGTACATATGATATATGTTTCCTATATTTATCTTTAATTATTTTAAAGGTTCATTTTTCACATTTCGGATCTCAATCTATCTGGAATTTATTTAGGGAAAAATGTGTAATAAGAATCCAGTGTTCTTAACACCCCATGGATGGAGCCACTTTTATTTTGCATTTGGTGTATTTTTGATGATTTATAATTTAATCCATATATTAAAAGCTGTAGGATATCAATTCCTAGGATGATGATGAGATTGCCTGTGCAAGAAAACGATGAGTTTTGAAAATGTCCAATGTATGTTTTTGAAAATAATGTCTATTATTCTTCATATATTGAGTAAAACATTATAGCAAGATAGCTAATTGTTACTCAGTTCTTCTAATTTCAGTAAGTTTTGTCTGCTTTATTTATAAGTTTCTGATAAATGTAGTTTAAAGACTCACACTAGACTTGTCAATTTCTCCTTGAAATTCTGCCAGTTTTGGCTTCATACATTTTATCTACTTCAAAGCTCTGTTGCTGTTAGGGGAACGCAGGTTTACAAGTGTTACATCATTGTGGGAGATGGATTTTTTTTTTTATCATGATGTACAATCTATATATCTCTATGAATGCATTTTTGTTTTAAATTTTACATTGTATTATATCATTGCTAAACCAACTTACTTTTAGTTAGTATGTTTTTAAAAATTTTATCCCTTATTATCTTTCTGTTGTGTCTCTTGTAACTGATTTTGTTTGTTTTACCCAGTGTAAGATAGTTTCTTACCATTTATTTTGATTTAAAAAATGACTGGTGTCCATGAACTTGTTTTCTGTTTATTTTCCTTTATCATTCTTCTTCTCTTTTGTTTATTTCCTCATTTCTTTATTTCATTGAAACAATGTTTTCTTTGTTACTTTGTATACCCTTAGTTTGGTTAGAAGTCCCAGATGATATTTCTATTAATGCAGCAATTACCCTTATACTCTTAACATACATAGATAATCACAAACACTCTAACAAAGTTTGTGGTTATTTAGTATTTTTATCCTACTTCTAAATAGGACTTTAGAGCATTTACAAACTGTGGGGGATTGCTTATTATTTAAATGATCCACTGTCTCTTCTATTAAACAGGAAAAAATGTATGCACACATAGTTTTACGTTTATTTTTGTTGTGTATATGACACATATCAATATACTGTACTACACACAGTATATAACATGTACCAAAGCAAGGAAAGGTAAAATGAGATGGGGTTATCCGAGAAGACTGTGGGTTTGAAATCATCTTTCATCTTGTAGACCTTGAGTCAACACAGAGAGGACTCAATAAATACATGTTGCTTACATGTGAAGAGACAGCTACTGCAATAATTCAGCCTCATTTGAGACCTGGATTAATTCAGTACCTATGGAAAATGGTTAAAAGAAATATATATAGAGAGAAATCAGATTAAAAAAAAATAGTGCAGAGTAAGAATCACCAAGCTACCAGATCCTGAAGTTCTTTGAAAACACAAGGGAAAACACAAGTAACAGTCAATTAGAAACACCTCATTGGGGGGAACTTCAACATGACAGAAGAGTAAGACATGGAGGTCACCTTCCTCCCCACAAATACATCAGAAATACATCTATATGTGGAACAACCCTTACAGAACACCTCCTGAACACAGGCAGAAGACCTCAGATGTCCCTAAAGCCCTGTGGATGACAGGCTCTTGGTGCTCCAGCCAGGAGTCAGGGCTGTGCCTCTGAGGTGGGAGAGCCAAGTTCAGAACATTGGTCCACCAGAGACCTCCCAGCTCCATGTAATATCAAACGGTGAAAATCTCCCAGAGATCTCCATCTCGATGGCAAGACCCAGCTCCACTCAACGACCAGCAAGGTACAGTGCTCGACACCCTATGCCAAACAACTAGCAAGACAGGAACACAACCCCACCCATTAACAGACAGCCTACCTAAAATCATAATAAGGTCACAGACAACCCAAAACACACCACCAGACGTGGACTTGCCCAACAGAACCACAAGATCCAGCCTCATCCACCAAAACACAGGCACCAGTCCCCTCCACCAGGAAACCTACACAACCCAATGAACCAACCTTAGCCACTGGGGGCAGACACCAAAAACAACGGGAACTACGAACCTGCAGCCTGCGAAAAGGAGACACCAAACACAGTAAGTTAAGTAAAATGAGAAGACAGGGAAACACACAGCAGATGAAGGAGCAAGGTAAAAACCCACCAGACTGAAAAAATGAAGAGGAAATAGGCAGTCTACCCGAAAAAGAATTCAGAATAATGATAAAGATGATCCAAAATCTTGGAAATAGAACGGAGAAAATATAAGAAACGTTTAACAAGGAACTAGAAGAACTAAAGAGCAAAGAAACAATGATGAACAACACAATAAATCAAATTAAAATTATCTAGAAGGGATCAATAGCAGAATAACGGAGGCAGAAGAACAGATAAGTGACCTGGAAGATAAAATAGAGGAAATAACTACTGCAGAGCAG
>NC_041233.1:112438664-112439436 GCF_002837175.3 Physeter macrocephalus
AGACATCTGGGACAACATTAAACACACCAACATTAGAATTATAGGGGCCCCAGAAGAAGAAGAGCAAAAGAAAGGGACTGAGAAAATATTTGAAGAGATTATAGTTGAAAGCTTCCCTAATATGGGAAAGGAAATAGTCAATCAAGTCCAGGAAGCAGAGAGAGTCACATACAGGATAAATCCAAGGAGAAACACAAGGCACATATTAATCAAACTATCAAAAATTAAATATGAAGAAAAATATTAAAAGCAGCAAGGGAAAAACAACAAATAACACACAAGGGATAATACTAGGGGACTTTAACACACCACTTTCAACAATGGACAGATCATCCAAAATGAAAACAAATAAGGAAACACAATCTTTAAATGATACATTAAACAAGATAGACTTAACTGATATTTATAGGACATTCCATCCAAAAACAGCAGATAGACTTTCTTCTCAAGTGCTCACAGGCTCCCTGACTTCAGACTATACTACAAAGCCATAGTAATCAAGACAGTATGGTACTGGCACAAGAACAGAAATATAGATCAATGGAACAGGATAGAAAGCCCAAAGACAAACCAACACACATATGGTCACCTTATCTTTGAAAAAGGAGGCAAGAATATACAGTGGAGAAAAGACAGCCTCTTCAATAAGTGGTGCTGGGAAAACTGGACAGGTACATGTAAAAGTATGAAATTAGAACACTCCCTAACACCATACACAAAAATAAACTCAAAATGGATTAAAGACCTAAATGTAAGGCCAGACACTAACAAA
>NC_041233.1:112440075-112440737 GCF_002837175.3 Physeter macrocephalus
ACCCAACATAGGAGCACCTCAATACATAAGGCAAGTACTAACAGCCATAAAAGGGAAAATCAACAGTAACACAATAATACTAGGGGACTTTAACACACCACTTTCAACAATGGACAGATCATCCAAAATGAAAACAAATAAGGAAACACAATCTTTAAATGATACATTAAACAAGATAGACTTAACTGATATTTATAGGACATTCCATCCAAAAACAGCAGATAGACTTTCTTCTCAAGTGCTCATGGAACATTCTCCAGCATAGATCATATCTTGGGTCACAAATCAAGCCTTGGTAAATTTAAGAAAATTGAAATCGTATCAAGTATCTTTTCCAACCACAATGCTATGAGACTAGATAACAACTACGTGAAAAAATCTGTAAAACATAGAAACACATGGAGGCTAAAAATATACTTCTTAATAACCAAGAGATCACTGAAGAAATCACAGAGGAAATCAAAAAATACCTGGAAACAAATGTCAATGAAAACACGTCGACCGGTTAAAGACCTAAATGTAAGGTGAGACACTATAGAACTCCTAGAGGAAAACATAGGCAGAACACTCTATGACATAAATCACAGCAAGATCCTTTTTGACCCACCTTCTAGAGAAATGGAAAGAAAAACAAACAAATGGGACCTAATGAAACTTAAAAG
>NC_041233.1:112441604-112442503 GCF_002837175.3 Physeter macrocephalus
ATATTTATGCACCCAACATAGGAGCACCTCAATACATAAGGCAAGTACTAACAGCCATAAAAGGGAAAATCAACAGTAACACAATAACACTAGGGGACTTTAACACACCACTTTCAACAATGGACAGATCATCCAAAATGAAAACAAACAAGGACACACAATCTTTAAATGATACATTAAACAAGATAGACTTAACTGATATTTATAGGACATTCCATCCAAAAACAGCAGATAGACTTTCTTCTCAAGTGCTCATGGAACATTCTCCAGCATAGATCATATCTTGGGTCACAAATCAAGCCTTGGTAAATTTAAGAAAATTGAAATCGTATCAAGTATCTTTTCCAACCACAATGCTATGAGACTAGATAACAACTACGTGAAAAAATCTGTAAAACATAGAAACACATGGAGGCTAAAAATATACTTCTTAATAACCAAGAGATCACTGAAGAAATCACAGAGGAAATCAAAAAATACCTGGAAACAAATGTCAATGAAAACACGTCGACCCAAAACCTATGGGATGCAGCAAAATCAGTTCTAAGAGGGAAGTTTATAGCAATGCAATCCTACCTTAAGAAACAAGAAACATCACAAATAAACAACCTAACTTTACACCTACAGCATTAGAAAAAGAAGAACAAAAAACCCCCAAAGTTAGCAGAAGGAAAGAAATCATAAAGATCAGACCATAAATAAATGAAAAAGAAATGAAGGAAACAATAGCAAAGATCAATAAGACTAAAAGCTGGTTCTTTGAGAATATAGACAAAATTGAAAAACCATTAGCCAGACTCATCAAGAAAAAAAGGGAGAAGACTCAAATCAATAGAATTAGAAATGAAAAAGGAGACATAACAAGTGACACTGCAGAAATACAAAGGATCAGGAGAGAT
>NC_041233.1:112442798-112444347 GCF_002837175.3 Physeter macrocephalus
ATATTTATGCACCCAACATAGGAGCACCTCAATACATAAGGCAAGTACTAACAGCCATAAAAGGGAAAATCAACAGTAACACAATAACACTAGGGGACTTTAACACACCACTTTCAACAATGGACAGATCATCCAAAATGAAAACAAACAAGGACACACAATCTTTAAATGATACATTAAACAAGATAGACTTAACTGATATTTATAGGACATTCCATCCAAAAACAGCAGATAGACTTTCTTCTCAAGTGCTCATGGAACATTCTCCAGCATAGATCATATCTTGGGTCACAAATCAAGCCTTGGTAAATTTAAGAAAATTGAAATCGTATCAAGTATCTTTTCCAACCACAATGCTATGAGACTAGATAACAACTACGTGAAAAAATCTGTAAAACATAGAAACACATGGAGGCTAAAAATATACTTCTTAATAACCAAGAGATCACTGAAGAAATCACAGAGGAAATCAAAAAATACCTGGAAACAAATGTCAATGAAAACACGTCGACCCAAAACCTATGGGATGCAGCAAAATCAGTTCTAAGAGGGAAGTTTATAGCAATGCAATCCTACCTTAAGAAACAAGAAACATCACAAATAAACAACCTAACTTTACACCTACAGCATTAGAAAAAGAAGAACAAAAAACCCCCAAAGTTAGCAGAAGGAAAGAAATCATAAAGATCAGACCATAAATAAATGAAAAAGAAATGAAGGAAACAATAGCAAAGATCAATAAGACTAAAAGCTGGTTCTTTGAGAATATAGACAAAATTGAAAAACCATTAGCCAGACTCATCAAGAAAAAAAGGGAGAAGACTCAAATCAATAGAATTAGAAATGAAAAAGGAGACATAACAAGTGACACTGCAGAAATACAAAGGATCAGGAGAGATGACTACAAGCAACTATATGCCAATAAAATGGACAGCCTGGAAGAAATGGACAAATTCTTAGAAACGCACAACCTTCTGAGACTGAACCAGGAAGAAATAGAAAACATGAACAGACCAATCACAAGCACTGAAATTGAAAGTATGATTAAAAATCTTCCAACAAACAAAAGCCCAGGACCAGATGGCTTCACAGGCGAATTCTATCAAGCATTTAGAGAAGAGCTAATACCTATCCTTCTCAAACTCTTCCAAAATATAGCAGAGGGAGGAGCACTCCCAAACTCACTCTACGAGGCCACCATCACCCTGATACCAAAAGCAGACAAAGATGTCACAAAGATAGAAAACTACAGGCCAATATCACTGATGAACATAGATGGAAAAATCCTCAACAAAACACTAGCAAACAGAATCGAACAGCACATTAAAAGGCTCATACACCATGATCAAGCAGGGTTTATTCCAGGAATGCAAGGATTCTTCAATATATGCAAACCAATCAGTGTGATACACCATATTAACAAATTGAAGAATAAAAACCATATGATCATCTCAATCGATGCAGAGAAAGCTTTTGACAAAATTCAACACCCATTTATGATAAAAACCCTGCAGAAAGTAGGCAGAGAGGGAACTTTCCTCAACATAAT
>NC_041233.1:112444750-112446611 GCF_002837175.3 Physeter macrocephalus
TCTGAAAGTGAAATTAAGAAAACACTCCCATTTACCATTGCAACAAAAAGAATAAAATATCTAGGAATAAACCTACCTAAGGAGACTAAACACCTGCATGCAGAAAATTATAAGACACTGATGAAAGAAATTAAAGATGATACAAATAGATGGAGAGATATACCATGTTCTTGGATTGGAAGAATCAATATGGTGAAAATGACTCTACTACCCAAAGCGATCTACATATTCAATGCAATCCCTATCAAACTACCAATGGCATTTTTCACAGAGTAGAACAAAAAATTTCACAATTTGTATGGAAACAGAAAAGCCCCCGACAGGCAAAGCAATCTTGAGAATGAAAAATGGAGCTGGAGGAATCAGGCTCCCTGACTTCAGACTATACTACAAAGCTACAGTAATCAAGACAGTATGGTACTGGCACAAGAACAGAAATATAGATCAATGGAACAGGATAGAAAGAAAAGACTCAATATTGTGAAGATATAAAATTTTCTCAAAGTGATGTGTAGATTCAACCCATTTCTAATAAAAATCCCAGCAGACTTTTTTTCTGGTTCTAAAATTCATTCAGAAATGCAAAAGACCTAGAAAAACCAAAATAGTTTTGAATGAGAAGAAAAAATGTTGTAGGACTTACACTACCTGACTGTAAGACTCCCTGTAGGCAATAATCAAGATAGTTTGGTATCAGTGAGCAAGCAGACAAAGATCAGTGGAAGAGAATAGAAAGCGCAGAAATAGACCCACACATGTATGGACAATTAATTTTTTACAAATATTCAAAGGTGATTCAATTGAGAAAGAATAGTCTTTTCAACAAATAATCATACAAATATACATACATTGATATATACATATACATACATACACAAATACTTGTATATATACATGTATATATATACCTCAACCCGTACCTAACTCAATACACAAAAATTAACACAAAAATGAACAGAAAGCATCAAGCCCAGAAGAGTTCACCAGTAAACGATACTGAACATTTAAGGAAGATATTATACCAAGTATCTACAATCTCTTTCAGAGAATACAAGCAGAGGTAATACTTCCTAACTTATCCTACAGGGCCAGCATTACCTTATTACCAAAACCAGTCAAAAAAATTACAAGAGAAAAGAGACCAATATCTCTCATGAACATAGATACAAAAGTCTTCAACAAAATATTAGCAAATTGGTCTTCCCTGGTGGCACAGTGGTTGAGAGTCCACCTGCCGATGTGGGGGACACGGGTTCGTGCCCCGGTCCGGGAGGATCCCACATGCCGTGGAGCGGTTGGGCCTGTGAGCCATAGACGCTGAGCCTGTGTGCGGAGCCTGTGCTCCGCAACGGGAGAGGCCACAGCAATGAGAGGCCCGCGTACCACAAGAAAAAAAGAGTCATGTACCAAAATGTTCATTGCAGCTCTATTTACTATAGCCAGGACATGGAAGCAACCTAAGTGTCCATCAACAGATGAATGGATAAAGATGTGTGTGGCACATATGTACAATGGAATATTACTGAGCCATAACAAGAAATGAAATTGAGTTATATGTAGTGAGGTGGATGGACCTAGAGTCTGCATACAAAGTGAAGTAAGTCAGAAAGAGAAAAACAAATATGGTATGCTAATGCATATATATGGAATCTAAAAAAGAAAAAAAAACAAACAGGTCATGAAGAACCTAGGGGCAAGATGGGAATAAAGACACAGACCTACTAGAGAATGGACTTGAGGACATGGGGAGGGGTAAGGGTAAGCTGGGATGAAGTGAGAGAGTGGCATGGACATATAGACGCTACCAAATGTAAAATAGATGGCTAGTGGGAAGCAGCCGCATAGCACAGGGAGATCAGCT
>NC_041233.1:112446658-112459336 GCF_002837175.3 Physeter macrocephalus
GCTAGGTGCTTTGTGACCACCTAGAGGGGTGGGATGGGGAGGGTGGGAAGGAGGGAGATGCAAGAGGGAAGAGATATGGGGATATATGTATAACTGATGTGCTTTGTTATAAAGCAGAATCTAACACACCATTGTAAAGCAATTATACTCCAATAAAGATGTTAAAAAAAAAAAAGACTACCAAGCAAAGGAGGCAAAATGTTAACTTAGGGGTTAGACATATCTCAGAATTGTAGCTTCAGTGCTCACTGTAAATATTAGAAATCATGATTATATACTGTAACCTAAACTAGCCATTATTATTAATAATAGATGGATACATAAAGTAGTGTTATTGTAAAAAAAAAAAAAAAAAAAAAAGAAACACCACATTTACAAGCCTGAAAGAGCTAGAATTACTGTCATGAAAACAGTAAGAGAAAACACTCTTGTGGTGACATGACAAGTTAGGTTTTGGGTATTTTTTGTCCTGCCGTCTGTTTGCACACACCTTTGCAATTAAAATGGTCCCTTTTTCCATTAAGAAGTGGAGTGTATGCCCTTCTCATCCCTTGAGAATACAGGAGAAGTGACATTATGAGACTTGTGAGATGATGCTTCAACAGCCTTGCAGATTGAGAGAATAAATGCACAAATATACAATTACCAGAATATATATGACAACAGAATGCTCACAACCTCTGCTGCAACCCACCCAGGAGACCAAACCATCCCCCCTGTAGCAGTAGGCCCAGAAAGGTTAGGACTTGGTCAGTGAATGTGCCATCTTCTTCTTCCTGCTTCTAACTCAGTCCCAACCGGAGAAAGCTGAACATGCTACCCAGACCGATCACTTATGGGGGCTCCCTCTTGGTTGGTGCAGTTTCACCCCCAGCTTCTCCACACCAGCGAACCCCAACGAGAACACACCCAGCACCTTCCCTTTTCTTCACTACAGTTTTCCCTCTTCCCTAGCTGCCTCTGAGTGTCTGAGAAACACCGTGATGGTGCCTGACTCCCTTGTTACAGTAAACTCCAAAGAAATAGCCTCTGTTTGTTTTCATTTGGACGGCCTTCATTTACTTCCACTAACTTCTGCTCAGGTCTTTTGAAACTGTGAGGTTCCAATGAGGAAGATGGACATTTCCTCCTTGAGTAGAGGTTACGTGGAAAGAGAGGTCTATCCAACAGTCAGCACCATCTCCGGAACACACGAGTGAGGTCCCCTGAAGGCACCCATCCTCAGCCCAGCCAAGCACGAGCACACCTGCAGCCGCACGAGTAGTCCCGAGAGGAACCGCAGAAGGGCCGCCCAGCTGAGCAGGGGCAGGGCTGCTGACCTATGGGACTGTAACAGACTTGTTTCTGTCAGGCTACTAAGTCTGGACCTTGCTTGTCATACAGCCATAGGTAACTGTAGCACACAGCATTTAACTCTGGGGGATGTGAATTTAAGAGCTATTTGCGTAGAGATGAGAGCTGATATTTGAACATTTTGTTGGGAATGGAATAGGTGATGAGAAAAAAAAAAAAGAAAGCAGATTTTAATTAGGTGCTTTAGACGTGAAAGGAAGATGAAGAGCACAGGATGACTGAAAAATCACATGAATCTTTTCTAAAATGCAAAGGCCAAAGAGCTGAAATAGAAATTCAGTTATGGCTGTGACACAACTCATTTTCAGAGGAAAATACATAGAACCAGCAGTGCAGATTTATCGGCATTCCATGCGTGGTTATGTTGTGGTAACAGCAAGAGCTAAACGGATCTAAGCAGAGGCCATGCATCCAGGAGGCCACTCTGTCTTGGGTATAGCATGGCGAGGGGACTCTACGAGGGACGGCCACTCGCCAGCTAAGTGTCATTGTGTGAGCACACCAATCATGACAAGACGCTGACACGAACTCAGCCTCCCACATATGTAATTAGCTAAGAACTTGGGACTCTTAGGGCAGACCTCAAAAACGACCCCCAATCTTTTTTTCCCTAATAACATTAATTACCTTAGGAAGAGAATGAGCTTCAAACCTTAACTGGGCATCTACGCACGCCACATTTTGCTAAGCTACGGTAGCCTTTCTAGAATTACAGAAATGTCCAGTTCTCCATCTAGACATACCACACACAACTCAGAACCATATGAAACGTAACTTGCCATTTAAATCTTTCAGCAGAATTGTAAGATACTGACTGTATTACAGGGCTAAGCGTGCACGGTATGAATGCCTCTTTGCTAGGTAATGACACAACAAAATGACACGACTGTCTTCAAGGAGCTCCCCAAGGCAGGACTAATACCATGCAGCTGGTTATATCCAGAACACATTTCTCAATCTGCTCAGGAAACACTGAAGATGAAGTTTCCAGAAGATGCCTGAGAGCTAATTAAAGTATTATTAGATATATATCAGTGTATAATGTACTTATGAGAAAAGACGTCCTTGGTTTCAAACATAAATAGCAATTCACTCTTCCCTGTTTTAATAAAAGAAAACTGAAATTTTTAAAAAAAAAAACTGTCATATATCATGCTATAGGATAAAAATGTTTACCCTTTTGCCCACTGATTGACATAAAGAATGCAATGACTTTTTTGGACACTAAATGCTGTTCATGAACCCTACTACCAGTGAGAAAAATTTTTGTCCTATTCCGTCATATATAAAGGACCTTTTGTGCTCAGTGCTTGGAAGAAAATCCCTCAGGCTCTCTTATTTCTGAGAGGAGATCTGGGTACAGCTGACAGAGGGCTCAGTTCTCATCACCCTAAACTTCCAGCTTTGGGACCAATGGGCCTTGCGCAGTCAATATAACTAGGCATTCGCTGGTGTAGCTGCAGGAAGTTGTACGTGTCCCTGCGGCTGGGAAGTCCTGTGATAGTAACACAATCCCCTCCTCCCCCTTCCTTATTTTCTCGGGCACTTGGCTGGCGTCCATTGCTGCTATCTGTTTTGGAAAACAGCCAGACTCCAGTTCTATTTTTTTCTGATCTAAGTTGGGATCACTGACATCTCCATGCTGACAGCCTCACCTTGGTTTTCCATGGACTTGAGAACATTCTGAATTTCTTCCAGGTCCTTTGTACTTCCCCTGGGCCAGAGAGCCCACTGCCATCTTGGCTGCGGGATCATTCTTTCCCAATTACATTGCTCCTACGTCAGGTCCACTCAATCTTAACTCAGGGTGTAAGAATTTAATAAGGGAAGGATTTGGGAGAGTAAGTCAGAACCTTTCCCTCTCTGGGGCATATTGCCTTTCACTGTGCCAGACTTCCCGTTAAAATTATTTAACACGATCATTCTCCTCTCTGCCTGGCTGACTGTCTTCTCCAAACTCTGTTTCTTATCTTTCCCTCCTCCTCCAAAACTACCCCACAGAAGGACCTTTCTCCAATGTCTTCCCTATTTCAGCCCTTTAGCTCCCCTTAGTGTCTGACAGGCTTGTTTCATTAGGACAAGGAGAGAGGTCCCGATGTCTGGCCTATCAAGCTAGACTTCTGAAATGATAAAGAATAATGAAAAGGAAGTAAAACACCCTCTTCTCTAGTCTAAGAATGATTCCAAGAATGTTCTGCTGAAGAGGACACATCCTGAGACTTTATCTCCGGCCCGACTCTCCACCCAGCCCCCAGTCCCATACTTTTTCCTGCCCTGGAGCTTTAATCATCTGAAATGAATTTTGAGAGGAGCTAAGATTTCAGGGGAAAATATACCATACATATTGCCCCCATTACACGAATACTTACACCTGAAGGTTTTGATGAGGGTTCCATGTTCTGGAACAGAAACTATGCCAAGTGCTAAGAAGACAAAAACAACACTGAGATTTATTTCAATAAAGAGTCACGGTACAAGGAAAATTAGCTGCGTAAATGCAGGTGCTGTATAAGAATCTGTAAAAATAAACAACTGCTAAGTGGGGAAAAAAGATCACAGTTCAAGTATGTGTGTGTGTGTGTATGCACATAACTTCAAAGTAGTTACACACAATGACTTAGAAAATGGTACCAAGAAGAAAATTATAGTCTTTAATTGAGCATATATCTAGAAAAGCATTCACAGTAACTGTCTAAAATAATACTAGAGCCAAAAAAAACGTGCAATTGAAAGAAATTCCCTGACAGTCTTTCCACGCTTGCCACTTGAAACATACTCCAGTTATGTCATTAACTCGTAGATAATTATTTTGGGTTACCTTTTGAAAATTTAAAACTAGTCATGTTTAATCATTAATTTTGCTGCTAATTGTATAAAGGTGGTACCTAGCTATTATGGTTGTCATACCTCACCCATTTCTCTTTTAAACTATCTCCATTGTATTAAATATTTGTAAGTGCTACTTCTATACTGACAATAGATACTGAATTTAAAAGTACTTTAGTGCTGGGTTAAAACAGAAAGTCTAAAAATATATCATCTTAAGGGAAAAAATAAATTCTTTCATTAAGTACAAGAAAACGTGAAGAACACTGATATAAAGAAGATCTTGCCAAACTAAAAATTAGAGCACACGGGTCCTCTTGCAGGTTTTTCCACTGACCTTCTGTGTAACATGAACCAAAATCACTGCTTATCTATGCATCACTTCTCATCAAGAGAAACAGCATATATCACTTGTCCTAAAATTATGTTAGGAATTGTGTCAATATAAAAGGAGGAAATGCATTTTAACATGTTTTCAAATTAATAATTAGATTCAAATATAAAAATGTAAATGTCTTAAGAATACACAATAAAGGGAAAAACCTTTACTAGTGACACATCTAGAAATTATAGACAAAGCATGCAATATGTGTAACCACAAAATAAAGTAGTATCAATAGACTTCTTTTCTAATTAAAAAAGTTTGGTTCCAATGTTATACTGTCTTTCAGTACTATACACTGCCTCTGTCTTAAGCTTACTCTTCAGAACATCCTAGAGTGGGAAGAAAGGGTACTTAAAAGTCCTTGATGGTTTCTGTATATTTTCACAGTCTTTGGCTAGGTAACAGAGAGACTGTTAGTAACTTCTTACTTGGCATTGCTCTAGAACTATCCAACGGCTGGTATTCATATTGGTATCAATCAATGAGGGATCTGCAATCTTTTATGCTCCTTACACCACATCTGGCAACGTGTCTGTAGCACCTGGTGCTACAACGACCAGTTTCCAGACCCTGGATCTCCTCGTAGGTCACATATAGGAGGCTGACGTGTACTGGGTGGATCCCATTCCAGCGAGGCGTGATATGACAGGGTGCTCAAGGTCACCTGTGCTACTTAGAGATACACAGTATCTCCTCCCGGCAGAAGCCTTAATACTGGGTAGGATGAGTAGCTTTACAAATGCTTAGGTATCCTCTCTTTGTTAATTTCTTGCTTCAACATTCCGCTATCATTTTCAAAACGAATCCTGACAGATTATTCAATTTCTCATTTATCAAATGTGTTGGTCGGCATTCGTCTTTCACCTATGAATCCACATTGCATAGGTTTTCCTTACATTTGAGTCTTTATACATGAAATTTGGAATCGTCAAACAATCCAAACCGACATTCTTATTAAAAAGAAGTCTCCTGATCATACACTGACCTGCAAAACTATAAAATATATACTAGGGGAACATTTTTTTTGACTAGGTTCTTTTAGATATCAGTCAAAATTATTTACTGAGCACCTACTAGGTACACAGCCTAAGAAGCTTTGGTCCAAGAAGCTTATTTCTAATATTCACTAGTAGCTTGTGACATTTAATTAGCTGCATTAAATTCTCGGGCTTTAGAAGTTTTCTGTTTAAAATGAGGAGAGTGCCAAAAATAAATCAATAAATAAAGGGTACAAATGATCATATAAATGGAGCAAATGTTAACAATCAGTGAATCAAATCTTAGGGAAGATTAGTGCAGGGTATATGAGTGTTTTATATTTCATTTTTATTCTTGCAATTTTTCCATAGTTCAAAGCTGTTTCCAAATAAATAGTTTAAAAAAATGAGCAGAAAGCCAAGCCTTCATATCAGTATTATTATGGAAATTAACAAACAACAGCTATAAATGACCCAGCGTGCGACACAGCAGGGGGTTTAAAACACATCACAAACCATTTATTTTTCCCACAAAAGCAATAAAGAATGGACCACCATTGCCAAATCGGGGAACTTCCGTTCTACCTGGGAAGAAAATCACAATCTCAAACAGTATAGAACTAAATTATGGAAAAGGCTACAGAAAGTACAGGACTTCCAAGTAAACAGTGGCTAAAGAGGTTAAGGTTATGATGTAAGAAACTGATCTGAATTTTCAAGAATGGATGTGAGACATCAGTGGCCATCTCTGGGCTTCAGGCCTAAGCCCAATTTCCTTAGCATGACCTGTAACACCCTTAACTCTCTACACCCTGCCAACTGGCCGTTCTCATCTTCACCCAAGCCCTAGGTCTTATCACACATGCCGTTGTGTCAACTTGTTATGCTTTATCATTTTGAACAGTACTCACAGTATACCGTCCCCTGAAGCTAATTTTATCATCACAGAAACTCATGTGGAGAAAGCTCAAGGAGCTTCAGCCCAAGGCCCATCTTGCACAGACCCCTTCAAGGCCCTGGGAGAAACCTAGGAAAGGAAAACCTCACCATTCTCTCTTTTCACCTCTATCTTCCCTTTGCCACGCCTCTTCTCATGTCAATGGCTTTGGCATGGCATGGAGACTGGAGATGCAGTTAGGGTGAACTGGCTGTACACTGACTTAGGCTTTGGTGGGATGTGATTATGTGGTTTGCAGTAATGTCTCTCCAGGGTTAATTTATTCCTAAACATGCAGGTGTAGGGAAGCCTTTCAGGATGACTCCCCCTGCTCCCTGGATTTGACCCCTCGCCCCACTGTCAGAAAGGTTGAAAGTTTGGGGTTGTACTGTCATATACACGGGCAAAGACCACTGGCATTAGACGTATGTGTAAGGCAGAGGAGAGAGAATTTTATGATAGATGATGTAAGAAGTTTGTAGAAGTCTTCAAGTCATCAAATGTGCAAAACTTAAGTTAATGACTGTGCTTCTCATTGATGTCAAGTTTAAACAGAATTTCTCGCTTGTCAAGAATATCCTTGATAAAGCAGCATACACAATTACCATACACCATAGAATCTTTCCCCTTTTGATGAGAATCACATATGTCAGAATTCCCATGTTTCTAGTACCTAAACTAGTAACAGGACTACAAACTGGGTATAACAAGTATGAAATAACACAGTACACGTACTCCAACTATCAATAATAATTATATTTGATCAACCATCCTGGGGGAAAAAAACTGAATTATCTTTCAATCTCTAAAGAAACTATTAGAAGATCACTATACATCGAGGTAGTCAAAGAACAGTGAAGCCAAAAACTGCAGGAAAAACGCAGTATAACCTTGAGCCAAAGAGTTATAAAAACATTATAAAAACAATGTTTTTACTACATGTGGTTTTCTTTGTAACATCTGTGCTATTTATCAGCTCTTTTAAATTTATAATCTGGTGTAACTTTCTTCATGAGTATTCAGTTTTATAATCATGACTTTGCATTATTTTTCTTGAAAAGAGTCTCGCAAATTGTGTACACCCCAGGTCGCAAAGTCTAGCTGTCCACCTCCAGCTTTGTACACGCTTGAATTTAGGGGCATAAGCCTTGGAACCTGACCCCCAGTTCTGCCGTTCCTTGGTCCTGCGGCAGCGGGCACATTATTTCATCACCGCGGGTTCCAGTGGGCCTGTGTTTCCCTGTAGCCACCGGGTGGTAACACTCTTCAGGTCAGGGCGAGGATGACGTCAGGCCATCTACGTTGAGCCAGCTTTGCTCAGCGACAGTCAGAGTGGTGTTCAGTAAGTCAAAACCGTTAGAGCAACGACACAGAAACGCTGAAGGGCGAGAGGAACATTTTGCTGTATCCTCGCTTTAGGAACGAGTCATCCACAGGGAACGAGATATTCACCAGCTCCTGGGCACGTTTCCTTCCTGACAGTGCCTGCGCGTGTGAAGATGGAGGTTATCTTCCCCCATGAGGAACCATTTCTTGGTACCTCTTTGGCTGACGGTCCATTGGAAATACTATTTTTAGATGTGAATCCATGCAATCGGGTGCTCTTCACTCTCATACTACCTTAAACTCTGCTGCCAGAACGTGGTTAGTCTCACACCCTTTGTACTTTCTTTAGTAGGTATTTATTAACGAAGGGATTGCACACTTCCCTAGCCATCTTATGAAAATGACCTCTTCCCGCCTGGGACTGTCCCCTCAGTAGTGTAAGAGAAATGAGTGTGTGACATCCTGTGATAATTACATGTCTCGTTATAAAATGACAGACTGACATCCTTGTTTTGGGCAACGGGCTCTGATCTTCGCTGAGGTGAGTCTATCTCCAAAAGATGTATCTGCTTCTAGTAGGCGGTTAAAATTAATTTTCTTCATTATCAAGGTGACGGCAAGACCCTGGATTAAAAATTGACCAAGATAATGACTATCACTTGCTGATGCCTCACAGGGAGGTGAGTCAGCCCTGCTCCCCACACCTAACCTAGCACTTCTGCACCAGGACAGGAGCACAGGATGGGAAGTCTCTCTTTCCAAGTTGAATTTCCACACCATCTAGTGGAGGTAGGCAGACACATACATCAACAATTTAGGGGGCGACATTGCCATGCTGAAATAGAGACTTAAATACAAGAAAATTAAAGAAGAACATAGCCTCTGTTCTACAGTAAATAACTTATATTTGGGAAAAGTACAACCATGAATAGGAAAGTAATTACTGATTCAACACAGCCAAAGCCTGCGTCCTGGAAAAAGACGGAAGTTGTAAAAGAGTGGACTTGGAAGAAGTGACAGGTCCCGGGAATTAGAATAAGCAAAATACCATCCAATCGGATTTCACAGTTCCTGATCCCACTGAAAACTGTTTTACACATGCTCTAAATGTGTCAAAGCCTCCTAATGTCTTGCATTTATATTCTCCTGCCAGTCCAGCAATTTCAACAGCACGTGTGCTTGTGCAAATGCATGTAACTGGAGATCCAGATCTATCCACGTGCTCCAGTAAGTTCTTGTGTTTTTGATGTTGGGCAACATCAGAGCCCAAATGAAGTCAATAAAAATCGTCCTCCCTGTGCCTTTGTGCGAGGCCCAGAGGCAGCCACATCAGCAGTTACTTTCATCAGAGCTGGTGGACATGAATACAATGGCTGGAATCCAGACCGACCTGCAGTCTTCACATCTTCAAATTTGATATAACTCATATTTTAGGATGGTTCAGACTGATTTGCCTTTTATTTCAGAGTTTTAAATGGGTACTCTACTTCTAAGAGTACCTCACGGAGAGTGTGCATGCAGATTTTTTTTTTTTTAATGGCTTGATGAGTAAATGCTTTTAAAAGATTATTAGGTCATTTGAAGTACAATTTTTATTTAATAGCAGAATTAGACTCGGCATGCATTTACCAGGTGCCCAACTTTTGTGCAGTACAATTGCTAGGTGTGGAAGGCTTTACAGCCTTACCTTTGGTAAATATGTTAAGGTGAGTATTTTAACAACAGATGATGCTTAAAAGGAAATTGACTCTTGTTACACGCAAATCTGAAAGTTAATACAGCACTGAGCTTGCAATAGCATATACATGATGTTGGGGAACTGGCTTTTTATAAAGGAAGGGAGACTTCTTTATTGGCTTCATATGAAATATTTGTTTGAAAATGTATGCTTATTTAAAATACTGCAGCTATATATAGTCTTGAAATCTAAACTCAAACAAAAATATCTGAATAATATTTATACAAGAATCAAATTAAATGTGCTTCAAATGAACCCACAAATATTGGGTTGCCCAAAATGTTCGTTTGGGTTTTTCCGTAAGATGTTATGGAAAAACCCGAATGGACGTTTTGGCCAACCCATATCATTACTGTTTTTCCACAATGTAAAATAAAGATTTCAGTGTTAGTGATATGACATATAGGAAACTCTAAAGACTCCACAGAAAAACTACTGCAATTGATAAGCGAATTCAGCAAGGTAGCGGGATACAAGATTAACATACAGAAATCTGTTGCATTTCTTTACACCAACAATGAAATAACAGAAAGGGAAAAAAAAAATCCCTTTTAAAATTGAATTAAAAAAAAGGAAAATACTTAGGAATAAACCTGACCAAGGAGGTGGAAGATTTACACGATGAGAACTATAAAACACTGATAAAGGAAATTAAAGATGATTCAAAGAAATGGAAAAATATTTCATGCTCTTGGATTGGAAGAATTAATATCGTTAAAATGGCCATACTACCCAAAGCAATCTACAAGTTTAATGTGATCCCTATGAAGTGTCAAGCGTCCACTGATAAATGGATAAAGAAGATGTGGTACATACATACAATGGAATATTACTCAGCCATAAAAAAGAACAAAATAATGCCATTTGCAGCAACACGGATGAACCTGGAGATTACCATACTGAGTGAAGTAAGTCAGAGAAAGGCAAATATCATATGATATTGCTTATATGTGTGGAATCTAAAAAATGATACAAATGAACTTATTTACAAACCAGAAACAGACTCACAGACATAGAAAACAAACTTATGGTTACCAAAGGGGAAATTGGTGGAAAGAATAAATTAGGAATTTGGGAATAACATATACACACGATGATATATAAAATAGATAACCAACAATGACCTACTGTATAGCACAGTGAACTATATTCAGTATCTTGTAATAACCTAAAATGGAAAATAATCTGACAAAGAATATATATACATATACATAAAACCGAATCACTTTGCTGTCTACTTGAAACTAACACAACATTGTAAATCAATTATACTTCAATTAAAAAAAAAAAGGAACACTCCTCTTTTCTCCACTCTGCCTTGGGCCACTATTCCATCTTTCCATTTTATGTTTAGAGTTAAACATCTGTTCTCGTTGCCTCCAATTTATGTCCCCTAATTCTCTTTTGAGCCATTCCAGTAAGAGCTCAACACCCACCGCAGCACCAAAATGGCGCTTGTCAAGACCATCAGTGACCTCCTCAGGGTGGAATCCAATGCGAATAGCCTCTCCTCATTGGTCAGGACACACTAATGCCACTTGAGACAGTCGGGCACATCTTCCTCCCTGAAAGCCTTGCTTGAGATGTCTTCTAGGCAACAAACAGTCCTGTTTCCTCCTCCTTCACCCGCCGCTCCTCCATGAGCTCTACTTAATGGCCCTTCTCATCTCCCTCACATCTAAGCCCTGGAATAACCAAGGATTAAGTCTCTAGATCACGTCACTGTCTTCTTAGCTCCTCCATGACCTCATCTCATGACCAGGAACCCCAACATTTCCATTACCATCTGGATCCTCCCTCCTGCACTCTGATTTGGAGATCCAGCCACCCCATGACCTTGGTCTCTGCCCATTCCACTCCACTAATCCTTCTTTGGGCACGTCCTCCACCTCTAAAAACTTTGGAGTCATCGCTCCAAAAACTTTGACTCCAAAAACTTTGGAGTCAAACTCCTTCTTTCTCATATTTTACCTTCATTCAATGAGTATATTGTAGTGACTCTAATATTAAATCCAGAATTCATGATAAACACTTTATTCTACAACTTCTTAATTGTTCTTACTGCTTCCTGGAATGGCGTTTCCCAGAATTCCACATCTCTGTCTCTTTACCTTTCCTCAGTGAACAGTTTCCCTAAACATCCTACTTAACCTTGCAACTCAGACTGTAGCCTGACAGCTCCTAGACCCCTTCCCTGACATACATGTGTCTATCACCTGTCACCCTGTGATGTGCTCTGTGTTTCAGTTATACATTTGTTTATGGTATGGATCCCTCAACTAGAATTAAGAGGGAGCCTAGGGATTCTGCTCTGCTTAGTTTAATGTTGTATATCTAACCTCTAGAAAACATCTAACATAGAGTAAATGGCCAGTGAATATTTGAAGAACAAAAATATTAATTTTATAAAGAGCCAAATACAATAAATAAATGTTTCTATTTTGTCAAACGTAATACTGGCAATCTGTGATTGTGCAGAAGTAACCTTCTGTGCTAATGTAAATTTAACATAATTTTCTGCATAGGGTGTTTGTAAACACCTTATAAACAACTTATCCAAATTCTAAGTAAATACATTTAACAAAATCACTCCCAGTTATAGTTTTTTGTATTTCTCTAAAATGGATGAATAAATATAGGTGGAAATAATTCAATTTATGTGGAAATCATTCCAATTTAAATATCATTAGCAAAAGGTAATCAAATTCTCTTTTCAAGATGACGATATGGAAAAGGGAGGATTAAAGTAGTTTTTTTAACTCATTAACCTCTATCACTTCATATATGTAAATGAACCCTTTCACATTTAGTCAGACTGCTGTAACAAAATCTTTGTGTTGTTATTCATACCATATTTTAAGTATTATTTATACTATCTTTATTTATACTGTAACTGCCTAAAACGATTGTTTTACAGTCTGATGTGACAAACCCAAATCACATCTCATTGCTGAAATCCCCCCTCAGTTTGACTGTCTAAGGAGGATGCTTGGAGTCCCAATTACCTGGGGAGGGTCTGTCTCACCAAAGGTCAGTATGTGGTTAACACCCAAAGGCTGTGCTCCGAAACTACTGGCTCACTCTACCCCCTAAAATAACCATTCAGTAAGCAGAGTGCTGAAGATACTCCCTTGAA
>NC_041233.1:112463652-112469111 GCF_002837175.3 Physeter macrocephalus
ATATCGTTAAAATGGCCATACTACCCAAAGCAATCTACAAGTTTAATGCGATCCCTATGAAGTGTCAAGCGTCCACTGATAAATGGATAAAGAAGATGTGGTACATACATACAATGGAATATTACTCAGCCATAAAAAAGAACAAAATAATGCCATTTGCAGCAACACGGATGAACCTGGAGATTACCATACTGAGTGAAGTAAGTCAGAGAAAGGCAAATATCATATGATATTGCTTATATGTGTGGAATCTAAAAAATGATACAAATGAACTTATTTACAAACCAGAAACAGACTCACAGACATAGAAAACAAACTTATGGTTACCAAAGGGGAAATTGGTGGAAAGAATAAATTAGGAATTTGGGAATAACATATACACACGATGATATATAAAATAGATAACCAACAATGACCTACTGTATAGCACAGTGAACTATATTCAGTATCTTGTAATAACCTAAAATGGAAAATAATCTGACAAAGAATATATATACATATACATAAAACCGAATCACTTTGCTGTCTACTTGAAACTAACACAACATTGTAAATCAATTATACTTCAATTAAAAAAAAAAAGGAACACTCCTCTTTTCTCCACTCTGCCTTGGGCCACTATTCCATCTTTCCATTTTATGTTTAGAGTTAAACATCTGTTCTCGTTGCCTCCAATTTATGTCCCCTAATTCTCTTTTGAGCCATTCCAGTAAGAGCTCAACACCCACCGCAGCACCAAAATGGCGCTTGTCAAGACCATCAGTGACCTCCTCAGGGTGGAATCCAATGCGAATAGCCTCTCCTCATTGGTCAGGACACACTAATGCCACTTGAGACAGTCGGGCACATCTTCCTCCCTGAAAGCCTTGCTTGAGATGTCTTCTAGGCAACAAACAGTCCTGTTTCCTCCTCCTTCACCCGCCGCTCCTCCATGAGCTCTACTTAATGGCCCTTCTCATCTCCCTCACATCTAAGCCCTGGAATAACCAAGGATTAAGTCTCTAGATCACGTCACTGTCTTCTTAGCTCCTCCATGACCTCATCTCATGACCAGGAACCCCAACATTTCCATTACCATCTGGATCCTCCCTCCTGCACTCTGATTTGGAGATCCAGCCACCCCATGACCTTGGTCTCTGCCCATTCCACTCCACTAATCCTTCTTTGGGCACGTCCTCCACCTCTAAAAACTTTGGAGTCATCGCTCCAAAAACTTTGACTCCAAAAACTTTGGAGTCAAACTCCTTCTTTCTCATATTTTACCTTCATTCAATGAGTATATTGTAGTGACTCTAATATTAAATCCAGAATTCATGATAAACACTTTATTCTACAACTTCTTAATTGTTCTTACTGCTTCCTGGAATGGCGTTTCCCAGAATTCCACATCTCTGTCTCTTTACCTTTCCTCAGTGAACAGTTTCCCTAAACATCCTACTTAACCTTGCAACTCAGACTGTAGCCTGACAGCTCCTAGACCCCTTCCCTGACATACATGTGTCTATCACCTGTCACCCTGTGATGTGCTCTGTGTTTCAGTTATACATTTGTTTATGGTATGGATCCCTCAACTAGAATTAAGAGGGAGCCTAGGGATTCTGCTCTGCTTAGTTTAATGTTGTATATCTAACCTCTAGAAAACATCTAACATAGAGTAAATGGCCAGTGAATATTTGAAGAACAAAAATATTAATTTTATAAAGAGCCAAATACAATAAATAAATGTTTCTATTTTGTCAAACGTAATACTGGCAATCTGTGATTGTGCAGAAGTAACCTTCTGTGCTAATGTAAATTTAACATAATTTTCTGCATAGGGTGTTTGTAAACACCTTATAAACAACTTATCCAAATTCTAAGTAAATACATTTAACAAAATCACTCCCAGTTATAGTTTTTTGTATTTCTCTAAAATGGATGAATAAATATAGGTGGAAATAATTCAATTTATGTGGAAATCATTCCAATTTAAATATCATTAGCAAAAGGTAATCAAATTCTCTTTTCAAGATGACGATATGGAAAAGGGAGGATTAAAGTAGTTTTTTTAACTCATTAACCTCTATCACTTCATATATGTAAATGAACCCTTTCACATTTAGTCAGACTGCTGTAACAAAATCTTTGTGTTGTTATTCATACCATATTTTAAGTATTATTTATACTATCTTTATTTATACTGTAACTGCCTAAAACGATTGTTTTACAGTCTGATGTGACAAACCCAAATCACATCTCATTGCTGAAATCCCCCCTCAGTTTGACTGTCTAAGGAGGATGCTTGGAGTCCCAATTACCTGGGGAGGGTCTGTCTCACCAAAGGTCAGTATGTGGTTAACACCCAAAGGCTGTGCTCCGAAACTACTGGCTCACTCTACCCCCTAAAATAACCATTCAGTAAGCAGAGTGCTGAAGATACTCCCTTGAAAAGGTCTTTTAAAACTGTAAACAGCTCCACTTTCTTTTTTCTTCCTGTGGAGCAAAATCTAACAAAGAAGCTTGGACACTGGAAGTGTCTTCTCCAGAGATGGCCTCAGTGTGCGGACCACAGGGACCAGGTGGACCAGTGCCAGGATGGCCCATCTCCCGGATCAAGGCCATTGTGACCTTGCCACACACTACATTTATCAGAGCTCACCCGGATGGACAGGGCAGTCCCAGGGATGATGGGGCACGCATTTTGCTGACAGGGAATTAATAAGACTGGGGATGGACATATGAAACTGGAGAAGAAAACAGGGAGGTTTTAGAGCATTCTTTCTCAAATAGGTATCCCAAGGACCCTAACCTCATGAAGTACTCCATGAAAATTAATTTCTGTGGTCCAGTCAAGTTTGGCTCGCAAAGCCATCGCTTGGAAACCCACTGAATGTGGGAATATTAAAGGTGGTGGTGAAGAAGCAGCTTTTACTCTAGTTTTAATATCTTCTCAAGACACTTATTTAACTTCACTCAATCTTGCATTTTCCAAACATTTCATTTTTCATCTAACATTTATTAAAATCCCATGCACAACTTTTACATAAAAAAGATTTAAGTAAAAATTGTTCTGGAGTATAAACATGTACTTACTGATAGAATATTAATACAAAGATGGGGTAAATGGAGTGGGGAAAATAAGTTTCTAAAGGTAATATTTACTATCATTAAATTTAAAAATCCAACAGAGTTTTGGCTAGTAGAAAGTTATGAACCTATAATAAATCCATAATTAATATTTATATTATACTATTTATGTGTATTTACATTGTATTTGTAGTAAGGATACTATATTAATATGATTACATTCTTATTTAAAATTTATTTGGAATATGTTTAATTTTTTTTTTAATTTAGTTATTTATTTACTTTTGGCTGCATTGGGTCTTCGTTGGGTTGCACGGGCTTCTCATTGCAGTGGCTTCTCTTGTTGCGGAGCACGGGCTCTAGGCTCGAGGGCTTTAGTAGTTGTGGCTCTTGGGCTCCAGAGCACAGGCTCAGTGGTAGCACACGGGCTTACTTGCTCCCCGGCATGTGGGATCTTCCCGGACCAGGGCTCAAACCCGTGTCCCCCACACTGGCAAGCGGATTATTAACCACTGCGCCACCCGCGAAGCCCAGGTTATGTTTAATATTTTATGGTTAATATTATAAAAAAACAAATTAAATTTGAATAGCTATAAGCTGGACTTAAACTAGGAACCTTCCATGACTACACATGAATCTAATAATAGTAACAACAGGCACTTTGTACAAGGCACTCTTCTCAGCAGTGTACATTTAACTCACTACTTAATTCTTCCAAACAGCCTATGATGCCATTCATTCTATTGTTATCATCCCGGTTTTAAAATGTGGAAACAGAGGGACCAAGGGGTTAAGTAATTTATGCAAGGCAAACGAGAAAGCAATAAAATTGGAGTTTGAATAGTAATAAAAAGTAACAGAGGCTACAGGCTCTTTGGTGGGGCTAATGGCAAACTCCAGGAAGGCTCATGCCAAGGAGTACTTACCAGAACTTCTACTGCCAGTGTCCTTCTTTCCACAGTGAGCCACAGAGGAGACCCTCCACCACTAGCAGCCATGTAGCTGACAGGGTCTTGGTGCTCCGGCCAGGTGTCAGGACTGAGCTCTGAGGTGGGAGAGCCGAGTTTAGGACACTGGTCCACCAGAGACCTCCCAGCCACAAGTAATACCAAACGGTGAAAGCTCTCCCAGAGATCTCCATCTCAATGCTAAGACCCAGCTCCACTCAATGACCAGCAAGCCTCAGTGCTGGACACCCCATGCCAAACAACTAGCAAGACAGGAACACAACGCCACCCATTAGCAGAGAGCCTACCTAAAATCATAATAAGGTCACAGACACCCCAAAACACACCACCAGATGTGGTCCTGCCCACCAGAAAGACAAGATCCAGCCTCATCCACCAGAACACAGGCACCAGTCCCCTCCACCAGGAAGCCTACACAACCCACTGAACCAATCTTACCCACTGTGGGCAGACACCAAAAACAATGGCAACTACGAGCCTGCAGCCTGCAAAAAGAAGACCCCAAACACAGTAAGTTAAGCAAAATGAGAAGACAGAGAAACACACAGCAGATGAAGGAGCAAGGTAAAAACCCACCAGATCAAACAAATGAAGAGGAAATAGGCAGTCTACGTGAAAAAGAAGTCAGAGTAATGATAGTAAAGATGATCCAAAATCTTGGAAACAGAATGGAGAAAAGACAAAAAATGTGTAACAAGGACCCAGAAGAACTAAAGAGCAAACAAACAGTGATGAACAACACAATAAAAGAAATTAAAGGGCTTCCCTGGTGGCACAGTGGTTGAGGGTCCGCCAGCCGGTGCGGGGGGCACGGGTTCGTGCCCCGGTCCGGGAAGATCCCACATGCCGCGGAGCGGCTGGGCCCGTGGGCTGTGGCCGCTGGGGCTGCGCGTCCGGGGCCTGTGCTCCGCGGCAGGAGGGGCCACGGCGGTGAGGGGCCCATGTACCGCAAAATTAAAAAATAAAAATAAGAAATTAAACATTCTCAAGAAGGAATCAAGAGCAGAATAACTGAGGCAGAAGAGCGGATAAGTGACCTGGAAGATAAAAAAGTGGACATAACTACTGCAGAGCAGAATAAAGAAAAAAGAATGAAAAGAATTGAGGACAGCCTCAGAGACCTCTGGGACAACATTAAACACACCAACATTTGACTTACGGGGTCCCAGAAGAAGAAGAGAAAACAAAAAGGGACTGAGACAATATTTCAAGAGATCATAGTTGAAAATTTCCTTAATATGGGAAAGGAAATAGTCAATCAACTCCAGGAAGTGCAGAGAGTACCATACAGGATAAATCCAAGGAGAAACATGCCAAGACACATATTAATCAAACTATCAAAAATTAAGCACAAAGAAAAAATATTAAAAGCAGCAAGGGAAAAATAACAAATAACATACAAGGGAATCCTCATAAGGTTAACAG
>NC_041233.1:112469333-112470571 GCF_002837175.3 Physeter macrocephalus
ATCATAATAAGGTCACAGACACCCCAAAACACACCACCAGATGTGGTCCTGCCCACCAGAAAGACAAGATCCAGCCTCATCCACCAGAACACAGGCACCAGTCCCCTCCACCAGGAAGCCTACACAACCCACTGAACCAATCTTACCCACTGTGGGCAGACACCAAAAACAATGGCAACTACGAGCCTGCAGCCTGCAAAAAGAAGACCCCAAACACAGTAAGTTAAGCAAAATGAGAAGACAGAGAAACACACAGCAGATGAAGGAGCAAGGTAAAAACCCACCAGATCAAACAAATGAAGAGGAAATAGGCAGTCTACGTGAAAAAGAAGTCAGAGTAATGATAGTAAAGATGATCCAAAATCTTGGAAACAGAATGGAGAAAAGACAAAAAATGTGTAACAAGGACCCAGAAGAACTAAAGAGCAAACAAACAGTGATGAACAACACAATAAAAGAAATTAAAGGGCTTCCCTGGTGGCACAGTGGTTGAGGGTCCGCCAGCCGGTGCGGGGGGCACGGGTTCGTGCCCCGGTCCGGGAAGATCCCACATGCCGCGGAGCGGCTGGGCCCGTGGGCTGTGGCCGCTGGGGCTGCGCGTCCGGGGCCTGTGCTCCGCGGCAGGAGGGGCCACGGCGGTGAGGGGCCCATGTACCGCAAAATTAAAAAATAAAAATAAGAAATTAAACATTCTCAAGAAGGAATCAAGAGCAGAATAACTGAGGCAGAAGAGCGGATAAGTGACCTGGAAGATAAAAAAGTGGACATAACTACTGCAGAGCAGAATAAAGAAAAAAGAATGAAAAGAATGGGGATTGTAACACCCCACTTCACCAATGGACGGATCATCCAAAATGAAAACAAATAAGGAAACACAAGTTTTAAATGATACATTAAACAAGAGAAGAAGAGAAAACAAAAAGGGACTGAGACAATATTTCAAGAGATCATAGTTGAAAATTTCCTTAATATGGGAAAGGAAATAGTCAATCAACTCCAGGAAGTGCAGAGAGTACCATACAGGATAAATCCAAGGAGAAACATGCCAAGACACATATTAATCAAACTATCAAAAATTAAGCACAAAGAAAAAATATTAAAAGCAGCAAGGGAAAAGCAGCAAATAACATACAAGGGAATCCCAATAAGGTTAACAGCAGATTTCTCAGCAGAAACTCTGCAAGCCAGAAGGGAGTGGCAGGACATATTTAAAGTGATGAAAGGGAAAAACCTACAAC
>NC_041233.1:112473352-112496618 GCF_002837175.3 Physeter macrocephalus
AGGCTAAACAATGCATTATTAAATAAACAAGAGATCACTGAAGAAATCAGAGGAAATCAATAAATACCTAGAAACAAATGACAATGAAAACACGACGACCCAAAATCTATGGGATGCAGCAAAAGCAGTTCTAAGAGGTAAGTTTACATACAATCCTACCTCAAGAAACAAGAAACACCTCAAATAAATAAACCAACCTTACATCCAAAGCAATTTGAAAAAGAAGAACAAAAAAAACCCCCAAATTTAGTAGAAGGAAAACAATCATAAAGATCAGATCAGAAATAAATGAAAGAGATATGAAGGAAATGATAGCAAAGACCAATAAAACTAAAAGCTGGTTCTTTGAGAAGACAAAAAAAATTGAAAAACCATTAGCCAGACTCATCAAGAAAAAAAAGGGAGAAGACTACAACGGAGATTACTGTACCCAGCAACGATCTCATTCACATTCGACAGAGAAATTAAACCTTTAGAGACAAGCAAAAGCTAAGAGAATTCAGCACCACCAAACCAGCTTTACAACAAACGCTAAAGGAACTTCTCTAGGCAGGAAACACAAGAGGAGGAAAAGACCCACAATAACAAACCCAAAACAATTAAGAAAATGGTAATAGGAAGATACATATCGATAATTATCTTAAATATAAATGGATTAAATGCTCCAACCAAAAGACACAGACTGTCTGAATGGATACAAAAACAAGACCTGTATATAGGCTGTCTATCAGAGACCCACACCCACTTCAGACCTAGGGACACATACAGACTGAAAGTGAGGGGATGAAAAAAGATATTCCATGCAAATGGAAATCAAAAGAAAGCTGGAGTAGCAATTCTCATATCAGACAAAACAGACTTTAAAATAAAGACTATTACAAGAGACAAGAAGGACACTACATAGTGATCAAGGGATCAATCTAAGAAGAAGGTAGAACAATTGTAAATATTTATGCACCCAACATAGGAGCACCTCAATACATAAGGCACATGCTAACAGCCATAAAAGGGGAAATTGACAGTAACACAATCATAGTTGGGGATTGTAACACCCCACTTCACCAATGGACGGATCATCCAAAATGAAAACAAATAAGGAAACACAAGTTTTAAATGATACATTAAACAAGATGGAGTTAATTGATATTTACAGGGCGTTCCAGCCAAAAACAACAGAATACACTTACTTCTCAAGTGCTCATGGAACATTCTCCAGGATAGATCGTATCTTGGGTTACAAATCAAGCCTTGGTAAATTTAAGAAAACTGAAATCGTATCAAGTATCTTTTTCAACAACAGCGCTATGAGACTAGATATCAATTACAGAAAAAAAAACTATAAAAATACAAACACATGGAGGTTAAACAATACACTACTAAATAAACAAGAGATCACTGAAGAAATCAGAGGAAATCAATAAATACCTAGAAACAAATGACATGCAGCAAAAAGAATAAAATACCTAGGAATAACAAGTGACACTGCAGAGATACAAAGGATCATGACAGATTACTATGAGCAACTATATGCCAATAAAATGGACAACCTGGAAGAAACGGACAAATTCAGAGATCACTGAAGAAATCAGAGGAAATCAATAAATACCTAGAAACAAATGACAATGAAAACACGACGACCCAAAATCTATGGGCTGTATATAGGCTGTCTATCAGAGACCCACACCCACTTCAGACCTAGGGACACATACAGACTGAAAGTGAGGGGATGATCCAAGACTGAACCAGGAAAATACAGAAAATATAAACAGACCAACCACAAGCACTGAAATTGAAACTAAGATTAAAAATCTTCCAACAAACAAAAGCCCTGAACCAGACGGCTTCACAGGTGAATTCTATCAAACATTTCGAGAAGAGCTAAAACCTATCCTTCTCAAACTCTTCCAAAACATAGCAGAGGGAGGAACACTCCAGAAGGACACTACATAGTGATCAAGGGATCAATCTAAGAAGAAGGTAGAACAATTGTAAATATTTATGCACCCAACATAGGAGCACCTCAATACATAAGGCACATGCTAACAGCCATAAAAGGGGAAATTGACAGTAACACAATCATAGTTGGGGATTGTAACACCCCACTTCACCAATGGACGGATCATCCAAAATGAAAACAAATAAGGAAACACAAGTTTTAAATGATACATTAAACAAGATGGAGTTAATTGATATTTACAGGGCGTTCCAGCCAAAAACAACAGAATACACTTACTTCTCAAGTGCTCATGGAACATTCTCCAGGATAGATCGTATCTTGGGTTACAAATCAAGCCTTGGTAAATTTAAGAAAACTGAAATCATATCAAGTATCTTTTTCAACAACAGCGCTATGAGACTAGATATCAATTACAGAAAAAAAACTGTAAAAATACAAACACATGGAGGTTAAACAATACACTACTAAATAAACAAGAGATCACTGAAGAAATCAGAGGAAATCAATAAATACCTAGAAACAAATGACAATGAAAACACGACGACCCAAATCTATGGGATGCAGCAAAAGCAGTTCTAAGAGGGAAGTTTATAACAATAGAATCCTACCTCAAGAAACAAGAAACATCTCAAATAAAAAACCTAACCTTATACCTAAAGCAATTAGAGAAAGAAGAACAAAAAAACCCCTGAAAGAAATTAAAGATGATACAAACAGATGGAGAGATATACCATGCTCTTGCACTGGAAGAATCAACATTGTGAAAATGACTCTACTACCCAGAGCAATCTACAGAGTCAATGCAATCCCTATCAAACTACCAATGGCATTTTTCACAGATGTAGAACAAAAAATTTCACAATTTGTATGGAAACAGAAAAGACCCCGAAGAGCCAAAGCAATCCTGAGAATGAAAAATGGAGCTGGAGGAATCAGGCTCCCTGACTTCAGACTATACTACAAAGCTACAATAATCAAGACAGTATGGTACTGGCACAAAAACAGAAATATAGATCAGTGGAACAGGAAAGAAAGCCCAGAGATAAATCCATGCAGATAGGGTCACTTTATCTTCGAAAAAGGAGGCAAGAATATACAGTGGAGACAAGACAGCCTCTTCAGTAACTGGTGCTGGGAAAAGTGGACAGCTACGTGTAAAAGAATGAAATTAGAACACTCCATAACACCATACACAAAAATGAACTGACCAATATCACTGGCGAACATAGATGCAAAAATCCCTAACAAAATACTAGCAAACAGAATCCAACAACACATTAAAAGGGTCATATACCATGCTGCAACAAAAAGAATAAAATACCTAGGAATAACTCTACCTAAGGAGAGAAAAGAACTCTATGTAGAAAACCGTTAAGACACTGATGAAAGAAATTAAAGATGATACAAACAGATGGAGAGATATACCATGCTCTTGCACTGGAAGAATCAACATTGTGAAAATGACTCTACTACCCAGAGCAATCTACAGAGTCAATGCAATCCCTATCAAACTACCAATGGCATTTTTCACAGATGTAGAACAAAAAATTTCACAATTTGTATGGAAACAGAAAAGACCCCGAAGAGCCAAAGCAATCCTGAGAATGAAAAATGGAGCTGGAGGAATCAGGCTCCCTGACTTCAGACTATACTACAAAGCTACAATAATCAAGACAGTATGGTACTGGCACAAAAACAGAAATATAGATCAGTGGAACAGGAAAGAAAGCCCAGAGATAAATCCATGCAGATAGGGTCACTTTATCTTCGAAAAAGGAGGCAAGAATATACAGTGGAGACAAGACAGCCTCTTCAGTAACTGGTGCTGGGAAAAGTGGACAGCTACGTGTAAAAGAATGAAATTAGAACACTCCATAACACCATACACAAAAATGAACTCAAAATGGATTAAAGATCTAAATGTAAGGCCAGACACTATAAAACTCTTAGAGAAAAACATAGGAAGAACTCTTTTGACATAAATCACAACAAGACCCTTTTTGACCCAACTCCTAGAGAAATGGAAACAAAACCAAAAATAAACAAATGGGACCTAATGGGGTTTATCCCAAGAATTCAAGGATTCTTCAATATACACCAATCAATCAATGTGATAAACTATATTAACAAATTGAAGGAGAAAAACCATATGATAATCTCAATAGATGCAGAATAAGCTTTTAACAAAATTCAACACCCATTTATGATTAAAAAAAACCCTCTAGAAAGTAGGCATAGAGGGAATCTACCTCAACATAATAAAGGTCATATACGACAAACCCACAGCCAACATCATTCTCAAGGGTGAAAAACTGAAAGCATTTCCTCTAAGATCAGGAACAAGACAAGGTTGCTCACTCTCACCACTGTTATTCAACACAGTTTTGGAAGTTTTAGCCACAGCAATCAGAGAAGAAAAAGAAATAAACGAATCCAAATTGGAAAACAAGAAGTAAAACTGTAACTGTTTGCAGATGACATGATACTATACATAGAGAATCCTAAAGATGCTATAAGAAGACTACTGGAGTTAATCAATGAATTTGGTAAAGTAGCAGGATACAAAATTAATGCACAGAAATCTCTTGCATTCCTATACACTAATGATGAAAAATCTGAGAGTGAAATTAAGAAAACACTCCCATTTACCATTGCAACAAAAAGAATAAAATATCTAGGAATAAACCTACCTAAGGAGACAAAAGACTTGTATGCAGAAAACTATAAGACACTGATGAAAGAAATTAAAGATGATACACATCGATGGAGAGATATACCATGTTCTTGGATTGGAAGAATCAACATTGTGAAAATGACTCTACTACCCAAAGCAATCTACAGATTCAATGCAATCCCTATCAAACTACCACTGGCATTTTTCACAGATGTAGAACAAAAAATTTCACAATTTGTATGGAAACAGAAAAGACCCCGAAGAGCCAAAGCAATCCTGAGAATGAAAAATGGAGCTGGAGGAATCAGGCTCCCTGACTTCAGACTATACTACAAAGCTACAATAATCAAGACAGTATGGTACTGGCACAAAAACAGAAATATAGATCAGTGGAACAGGAAAGAAAGCCCAGAGATAAATCCATGCAGATAGGGTCACTTTATCTTCGAAAAAGGAGGCAAGAATATACAGTGGAGACAAGACAGCCTCTTCAGTAACTGGTGCTGGGAAAAGTGGACAGCTACGTGTAAAAGAATGAAATTAGAACACTCCATAACACCATACACAAAAATGAGAAGACAAACAGATGGCCAAGAAGCGCATGAAAAGCTGCTCAACATCACTAATCATTAGAGTAATGCAAATCAAAACTACAATGAGGTATCACCTCACACCTGTCAGAATGACCATTATCAAAAAATCTACAAGTAAATGCTGATGAGGGTGTGGAGAAAATGGAACCTTCTTGCACTCTTGGTAGGAATGTAAATTGATACAGCCACTATGAAAAACAGTATGGAGGTTCCTTAAAAAACTAAAAATAGAACTACCATACGACCCAGCAATCCCACTACTGGGCATATACTCTGAGAAAACCATCATTCAGAAAGACACTGGTACCACAATATTCACTGCAGCACTGTTTACAATAGCCAGGACATGGAAGCAACCTAAGTGTCCATCAACAGATGAATGGGTAAAGAAGATGTGGCACATATATACAATGGCATATTACTCAGCCATAAAAAGAAACGAAATTGAGTTATTTGCAGTGAGGTGGATGGACGTGGAGTCTGTCATACAGAGTGAAGTAAGTCAGAAAGAGAAAGACAAATACCGTATGCTAACACATCTGTACGGAATCTAAAAAAAAAAAAAAAAAAAAAAATGGTTCTGAAGAACCTAGGGGCAGGACAGGAATAAAGACTCAGACATAGAGAATGGACTTGAGGACACGGGGAGGAGGAAGGGTAAGCTAGGAGAAAGTGAGAGAGTGGCATGGACATTACATACACTACCAAATGTAAAATAGCTAGCTAGTGGGAAGCAGCTGCATAGCACAGGGAGATCAGCTCAGTGCTCTGTGACCACCTAGAGTGGTGGGATAGGGAGGGTGGGAGGGAGACGCAAGAGGGAGGGGATATGGGGATATATGTATATGTATAGCTGATTCACTTTATTATACAGCAGAAACTAACGCGACCCTGTAAAGCAATTATACTCCAATAAAGATGTTTAAAAAAAAGTAACAAAGTAATAAAATTGGAGGTGGTCTATTCCAGAGCCCACACAATATAAGCACAAGACTGTGCCATCTCTCCTATCAGTGCTGCCCTGGTAGAAGGATGCTATTCAGAAAAGGCATCTTTGACCTTTTTCCTCCCCATCCATCAGTAAACATCTAGAATGCACTCCCACTTCAGAAAAGATAACGCAACACAACGTGCCTTATTCAAAGGAGGATGTTGGTCTTTTATTCACTCAAACCTCTGGTTTTGCATGGACTGGGAATGTTTAGCTTGGAAAAGACAAGTGAAAAGGAAAATGATAATTATCTTAACAGGGTGAAGGAACTGCCACCTAGCTTTAGACGATAGTTTCTTGCTTTCCAATTTTCTAAGAGTAGAAATGGTTTTAAATTCTGGCCCCGGCCACCTACTAGCTGTATGAACACGACTGCGGTGCTTAAGTCCAGTTCCTCATTTGTACAAGGAGCATTTTATTACCTATGTGTATCTGGATGGTTTAAAAGAGTAAGTTGAGATCATGTAAAACATCTAGCCGCCCAATGAGTAACTGTAATATACATGCCATGGAACCATCCCCCTGGATTCAGCATTACATGATAAAAAACATCAGGGTTTTTTATTGTTGATGATGATCAAAAAGAAACACACAAACATAGCTTTTCATAGCGTTACATCATCCCTGCGCAGGACACAGAACCCTTCTGGTCGGGAAGCTCTGTAAGGGAGGACACATCTGTACTGTTTCTCACGAAACCATCCTTAGAGTTAGCACCAGACCGGACGCGTAAGAAACGCTTCAGATGTATCTGAGTTTGGTGCATGGTCACGTACAGATTCTCTGGGCCAGGAGGAGGGCAGGCCTTGAGACTCACCTGAAAAAGCAGCCACTCAGGGGTTTAGAAACCTCTGTGGTTATTTTTAGTCCACCCTAAGTAACGCTGGCTCTGAGAAGCATTCTGCTGTCCCCAGTTAGTATTCTGAGTAATGCCTTATGTTCTGATGGCCTATCCTGTAACAGCATGACTGTGACCAGAGAGGGGGCAATTCATCTCAACTGGCTGCTGGAAACAATGCCAGCGATTTTATTTTTGGTCTATTAGTAAAATGACAGCACTCATTCCTTTCACAGAGGCACCAAACAGCTGTCAGATGGCAGTGAGCAGAACAGGGCCCATATTACCAGTTAGTTATGCTGAGTAGGATACTTCCACTGGCACAGATTTATACTGTAAAGTACTCCCAACCCCTTCCAAACAGCACCAGTGAATTGCATTGCACACTTGTCCGTGGAGAGTACGAGGAAAAACGATACACACTATTCACCGTCGGGCCTCCACTGGTTAACTCGCCAGATTCAAAACGACAAAGTCTAAGGAACTGTAAGTGACACGTAGATGTTCTACGAAAATTATTTCTGAAAGTCCAAAAAAATTTTTTTCCCAGCAACATAAAAATTGTATATCAGCAGCCATCTCTTTCTAATAAATTTTCTATTAACTGTTCTCTGGGCATTGATAAGATGAAAGTCGGAACGTGAAACAGTTGGTATTATGCTTTATACTAAGAAGTTTAAGGAGTGCCTTTGCGGTTGAAATCAAAGCGTGATGCCTGTCCATACAGGAGCTTCTGAGAAGAATATACACACAAAAAGGAATCTTGGAAAGCTGGGACTGGAACACTACTGGAACTACAGACATGGCCATGTCTCACACCAAAAAATACAAAGGTAAACCTTTTAAACAAGCTCTGTCTGCACATAACAACAGAGAATGTGTCCATTGCCAACTTAACAATGACTTAAATTTACAAACACTCCTGAGTCACCTAGTGTTAGACTCCCGGTAACTAATAGAGTTGTCTGATCAGTTGCAGCAAAACAATTAGACCTGCCGGCTTTGGCAGCTTTTCTCAGGGTCCATTTACTTTTTTGACTGGGCCTTAAGAGGCTGGGTTACATAAGAAGCAGAACTGACACAGAGGAAAGGATACCTGACTTCCCAGGAAAGGAAAGTGCTCTGGCTGTAGGGTCACGATCCCACACAATGGCCACCTATCTCTGTTAATAAAGTTGTATTGGAAGACAGCCATGCTCAAGCCCTCAAGCTGTCACACCTCATATTGTACCAGCAGAACTGAGTAGTTGGGCAAAGATCAGACAAACTGCGAGGCAACAAATATTTACTATCTGGCCCTTGACAGAAGAAGTTGGCCAGTTCTTTTTAGAGGGACCAAACCTACTTCCAGCTCTTTTCACACTGGATGTCAACACTTGGAAAACTGCCCTATCTCTACAGGAATAAAGTACCTACTCATAAAGTTTTAAGGGCTAAATGAAAATTAACATAAAGTATTTTTTATTATAAAGTGTTAACGTGACTACAGTTTAATAGGCTAGATGGCATCTTATATGGAGGTTGTTGAAAGACCTTTATTAAATGTGGCTAATATGCCACCTGAAGAATATCATAAATGTTGTAATGTAATGCTGTATTTCATTGGAATGTTGTATTTGATTGTTTCAATTCACAGTGCAAATTGTTTGTGTTTATTTTATACACTAGTTTATAAGTGAAATGATACCTCAATTTTTTTAAGACCTTCAGTACTAAGTGAATAAGGATTAATTATAAGCACATGTTAGCTAGTTGCTTTGACTTGGTGAACTTAAATAATACAAAAATAATTTGTTAACACTACACTCAGATAAAAAGCCATAGCTGTTCCCGTGATTCACACATCTTAGCTTTCCTTCTCCCCCGCCAAAAAAAAGTCAAGTAAATATGTAAATTTTGATACACATGTCAGAATTGTGGCATACGGGAAAGTTTTGAGCAAGTGTGAAAGTCTTAAAAAATAAAAAATAAGATGTGGAATGCTAAAACCCCACTTTTATGTGTTGAGATGGATAACACAAGCAAAGCTGAAATGTGTTCCGTTTCAGCTTATTCCTGCACAAAATCTCCCATTTGTTACCCGCCTACACACAGGCAGAACTGAAGGAGAAAACTGAAATGTCCCACACACCAGCTGTCCACTCACCCACCCTCCTCTCCTGCCCAAATGTGGCTTTCCATTCCATTATTCTAATATTTAAAAGCATATTTTAAGAAAAGTGTATGTACACTCGGAAAAACAAAATTAACACTTAGAAGATACATATGATTAAAATGACTACTGCAGCTTAACTGGAGCTCTACAAATTCATGTTTCAAGTGGACAGGCCCCAGGCCACTCTTCTTTTATTAAACGGTGAGTTTTTGTTTTGGTTGTTTTGTTGTTGTTTTTTTTTAACTCCCGGAGATAAGAGAGAAACATGAGGTTATATTCTGAAAGAACCAATGTCAAGGATGTCTTCAAGGAAGCGAGTTGAACAAACAGGGCAGTCAACTAGAAAGGGCACGTCATCCTCTGCTATCATGAGGAGGGTATGCTTGCAGCCCAGATTCTTCATTATTGGTTTTTAGGAAAAAAAACTGGGAGAACACAAATAAAAGAAAAAAAAATATTGCTTTTCTTTATCTGAAAGTTTACCTTCATTTCTGTAGCTCATTCTTTTGGTCAACACTCGGACACAATTGAAAGCATTTCCTCGTTAGGTTTACATTACTCTGATTAGCACAAAGGAATAGGTGAAATAAACAATTAAAATGGTAAGAAATGACTGATTATAGAAAATGCACAAACTCACAGTGCAATTTTATATGACGCTTTTTCAAGTTAATCAATAGAATCAATGTTGAGGTTAAGAATAAAGCCATAACTGATGATCTCAGAATATGAATCCTACTGAGGCCAACCTCATATATATTATTCAGAAGACATTTTAGATTGATGTTCTCTGGATATATTTAAAGAACACAATACAAAAAGAAGAAACTGCTTAGTAAGATGAGAAATGTTTTCGATTAACACACCCTTTGAAAAATATGCTTAGATTTAGCAACAGGGATGCCTGTTTGATATTCAGTGACCCATTAACCTTCTCTAGCAAGAGTATCAGAAATGATAATAAATTTACATTTTAAGTGCAAAGTCAGAAATGGAAATAACTCTGAATCTCCTGTAGAATGAGTTAAGCACTCTGCAGATAAATATTTGTATCTCTTTATCATCTGGATGTACATTTGGCATTAATTTCACTGTATATCAGAGAGTGAAGCATTTGCTTAAAGCTTAACTTTTACACAGGGCTACATACTGATTATATTTCATGTAATTTCCATCTCTCTCACAACAGGGCCTACAGATGGGAGGCAGGTCTACTTCCCCAAAACTAAAGTGATTTTGATTTATCAAATTGTAATATATTTTTGTCCTAATTTATAATGTGCATTTCCAGCATCCTTGGATACTTTTGATTTCAGTCCATGGTTGCTTGTGCGCTTTTCTATTTATAATTCAAATCAATCTCACTCTTTCACATCTTCTCCTATAACCAGTAGCTAGTATAAAAAATGTAATTTCACCTTTCCTCAGTGATCTCTATCCTATATTCATCTTATTGTAGACCAGAGAATAAACAAATCAACAATAAAAGAAGAGTAAAACTGCCTACCTACTTGAGTTGAGAGTTGAGAAAAATTTTGAAGTTACACTCAAAACCAGAAAGAGCCACTCAACAATTTACTAGGGATGCATCTGTTTTTTTGCACCCTCACTTAGAAAAACATAGAATCATTCATGTTTGCCCTTTTTTTTTTTTTTTAACTGTGTACCAAGAAAAGTTGAAGAGACACAAAGCACAGAGAAGTTGGGACAGAGGTAGACAGAAGTGTCCCAAGAATAAGATGGCAAAGGGGAAATCAGCACAAAACGGGAAGGATATAAGCATTAAAGAAGCTTATATAATTCCTAATTTAGAAGAAATAACCATACATTACACTTTTTGAGGTCAGCTTCTATGCCAATACTGCAGAGCTGGAAGAATAAATTAAAAGTGTCATATACCAGGGACAGAGCCACATGGTTTAAAGAGCTCATCTTCTGTAAGTTTCGTAACAACTCTGTGAGGTTGGTACTTTTCATTCTTAATTTTGCAAGTGAGGAATCTGATACAATAAGTGCTTAAGTCACTTATCCAATGGTCACACTCATAGTGATTGGGAAACTGGGTTAAACCCAGACCTCAGAATCTATGCACCATCCACATGTAAACATTTAAGTAATTCTGCCAACACTTCCCATTTCTAGTATCCGAATAGTAGACAGCCAAGGCCTGAGGGTGTTTAAATAAAGAGGTTGTCTAATTTCTAGTGTACTGAGTGGCTCATTAAAGACCCATGATAGCCAAAAAAGAGAGACTGTTAAGAGAAAAATCATCTAACATTATTTTTGCTTATAAACTTCCTTTTAAATAATGCTCCTTTTTTGCACACATTACCTGAGATTACTTATTACCAAATACATACACATATTAGTTTGGAAACTTGTCTATGACACAAGATATTATTGGGAAAAATCAACAAAAAAGTAAGAGAAAAATCTTGGGAGATGAGTGGGTACAAAGGATAAAACTTAAATTATGATCATGAGGAAATATATTAAGAAATGCAAGGAGCATTACATTTTGGGAGGTCAGGTATTAACCAATCCTTATTTTGTTAAAGATGCCTTTTCTATGGAATTAATTTGTCTTTTATTAAGTCCCTTTTAGACAGACTACTATTTCTGTGTGTAGTTTTCTAGTAAGTACACATTGTTTTTCCCTTTTAAAAGAAAAAATTCAGCTACAGTGCTGACCTTAGAACCTATGAACTCAGCCATTTGAAAACAATATTGAAGGCCTTTTAATTACCTGGTCCCACTTTGTATTCTATTTCCAAGTGAGAGCCATAGATCCATTTAAGAATATTAATTTCTAATATCATCTACACATTTTTTCCTTTATGATGTTCATTACTTAATTTTTTAAATATTCATTGCAACAAGCTAAATAACTCAATAATACAGAGAAAAATCAAGCAATACTTCTTCTTAAGCATTCCAATGGCTCCCCAAAGTAATGTTTATTAAAATTCAGGTATCCTCCTATACTTTTCTGAATACTCATATTGTGTATGCTATACATATATATGGATGATGGATACACACACACACACACACGTATGTGTGCATACATAGTTACACAAGTACTTTTAAAAATATTTTTTTGACCGAAATGGGATTATACTGCTTTTTTTTTTTTTTTTTTTTTTTTTTGGCTGCACTGGGTCTTCATTGCTGCGCGCGGGCTTTCTCTAGTTGCGGCGAGCAGTGGCTCTAGGCACACGGGCTTCAGTACTTGTGGCACGCGGGCTCAGTAATTACGGCTCTAAGGCTCTAGAGCGCAGGCTCAGTAGTTGTGGCGCACGGGCTTAGTTGCTCCGCAGCACATGGGATCTTCCCAGACCAGGGCTTGAACCATGTCCCTTGCATTGGCAGGCAGATTCTTAACCACTGTGCCACCAGGGAAGTCCCTATACTGCATTTTTGTCACTTCCTTGTATGATGGATGTTCTCTTAGGTCAATATATATAAGACTAAAACTAAGTCTTTTTAACAGTATTGAGTACTTTGAAGAAGATGTTTTCTTAGGATGATGTTTGAAGGGAAATTGTACCTGACAATATAAACAGTGTGAGTGGGAGTCTGCGAGAGAGTGTGTGTGTGTGTGTTGGTGTCTCACCAGGGAAAAGGAACCGACTTAATATCACTCAATAGATCTCACTGTAGATTTTATGATCGGACGGATTCACAATGATCCACTCCTACTGAATCAGAAACTGGATTTTGCAGTGCACAGAAAGCAGATTCATGTCTCCAGGGTAAATGCACATTAATTAAGTTCACAGAACATATCAAAATGCCAAATTAATAAATTACAATCCACAGGAACTAGACGATTTGCACTGACAGGACAGCCCTAACCCCATACCACAGCACTCCGGGCCCATATATGAAGCCACATTGTAACCCCAGCTTTGCTTACAGGAGCAGAATCAAAACAAGAGAAACAAGAAATAAGACAAGCAACAGCAACCAGACTGAAGAACCTTGGACGCCTCAAGGAAGCAGAGCTGATACCATCAACTGACAGAAGTCATTTTGACCTTTACGGTAGTTACGGAATGATTGAGAACTGGATCCGATTGAGAACTGGATCCGGAGGAAGTCTATGAAGTCTACGTACCAAATTATGCATGTAACCTCACAACCTCAAAGACAGTGAGATATCCATGACTCTCAAACGGAGAAAGTCATATACAGCATGGGACCCAGAGCAGGGAGCGCCTTGCACTGGCGAATGGTCCACCTCAACTCCCGGCCACACCCACAGCAGGGATGGTGCTTGGTGGACCGAAGGGCTCAGAGATCTGCTGGCTGAGCATCCCTTTCCTCTTGGCTGAGTTTCACTGGACGTGGCTTTGCCTCTGGCACTTATTCCATCTTTATTCTTTCATGAGACATATCGATAGCCATCGGCTCTATACCAGCCTTTCTACATTGCCTACATGCACTTCCTGGCGGCGGCTCTCCGTCTGTCTGCTCTGACCCATCGTTTGATTGACTTAAAGTTGAACTTTCAGAAAGTCACGACCTCTCTCCTATCTCGGCACGTTTTGGAGATGTTAGTATTCATGTTACTAACAGCAGTAATTAATTTCAAGTGCCATTCCAAAACCTTTGATTAATGGTCCTAGGGTACCTACTGTTGAACACCCCTGCAAATCAAGAACAAAAAATGGGTACCCAGGCTCTGGCAACTAAGCCTAGGGAAGGACGGATAGGAAGACCAACTGCTCTGCTCTCTACAACCAGGTGAAACGTGTCCTCCGGAAGGTGTGTCCTCACCTGGGTTTACCAACACAGAGTATCTAATAGTCAAGGGGAAAGTACTCCGAGAAGTTTCCCATTTGTTTCAGCCTCCATAATTGTTATAAATCCAAAATAATGTTACAGTGTTGGCTGATGGATAGCTAGCTGCTGTTGCTTGCCCACCACTTTCTTCAATCAGAAATGTTTCTCTCCTGCCAGGTGGGTCACTCGCATTCCACACTTTAAGTCAGGTTGAGTTTGGATATCAACGTCAAGGGAGAACTAAATCAGCGCTGACATCCTAAATAAAGCTTTGAGCTTGAAGGGTAATAATCTAGCTGCTCTTTCTAAATCCAGATCCACGGATGTTAAAGGAAAGAAGATTCTGCTGGAGGGATGTGTCAGAGGGAAATGCCAAATACATTCAGTGAACAAGAAACATACTCTCAGTAAGAAGACCCACCCACCCCCGGAGGTAATTACTTAGTGAAACGAGAATGAACGGTGAGAACTGTAGCCAAGATTCATGTTTCTCTGGTGAAATTCTAAGTAGTTTATGAAAATGAAGCCCATTTGCTTCCCCAAAATAAATGTATAATAAATGAAATTAATCCACTTTACGTTTTTACAGGTTTACATTTAAGGGTCTGTATTGAGTCCATTATTGAAGGAATGCTTGTATATGTTGTGGGTCACCTAAACTCTTTATCTTTAAACCATTTCAGTGTTTTTTGTTTGTGTGTGTGTGTCTTTAGGAACTTCTAGATGAGAAGATGTGTTAACCAAAGAGAAAATCAAATTCAAATCCGTTAATTGTGACACTTATTAGTAATTCACCTTTTAGGTTTTGAGGGAAAGACATATGAACTACCAGCTGAAATTAAGCTAGGATTGAGCGCAGAATTTTTATCAAACAATATCTCTGAATATTCACTTTGTGCCAAATGTCAAGGATTCAAAATTTTTCCTTGGAGCCCCTCACTGCCCTCAAGGATGCAAACAAAACTGCCCACGAGAGAAGGCGTAATACGTGCCACCTCATTGCTCAAGGTAAAAGCGCTGCAAGAGTTCACAGACCACTTAATCCGCCTCATTCCTCTTCTCTCTGCAAACGTTGTGGGCATCACAGTCATGATTTAAAGGCCAAAATGTGACAAACTTGTAAAATGGAAGCCCATGCAAACAAAAATGCTTCCGTTGATGTAATAGTCTAGTGAGATGAATTCAGCCTTTTCCTCGAGGATCTCACAGAGGAAGTGTTCCCTGTCCCACATGAAACAATATAAACCCAACCCCCTAACTGCGAGGCCAGCCAGAGGGGCCATGCTCCAGGCCCACCTTGAACTCTGAGCAGGACCCAGGAAACTTCCTACGGTTCTTAAACATGGTAAATGCTTTTCTCCACAGTTTTGCCTCTGATTCTTCCTCACTCAGAAAGATCCCCTGACGATCCATCTTCCTGGAGAACTTCTATCCAATGACTGATACAAAGTCGGCATTTAGCACTTGAGCTTTGTAAACACTGTATTTGAGGTACAGGCCAAGCATTAACTCTGTCAGGACTCTACCTGTCCCCAAGTACACCTGACCTTCCCTCTCTGCCCAATCATGTCAAACACCGTAACTACTTATTACACTCTCTGTTTTACTGAATTCTGTCGTGTTCCCCTACTACTCCTTCAGAACAGACACCATTCTTGTCACCATCTTTGTATTCTGATCATTTAGCTCAGTATTGGGTCTCTAGCAGATACTCAATAAAAGCTTAGTAAATAAACGAAAGAATGAATGAGTAAATCTGTGTGTGCATAAGCGCATACGTATATTCTCCATGTGTATATCATATATACACTTGTGTATGTGAGTATATATGTAAATATATAATTGTGTATACACACGTGACAATATGCATGTATTCATATGTATGTATTTTCATACATGGAAACAAATAAACTTAACTATATGAGAGGACATATAGTAAGTGGTTAAGAATTACAATTTCTGGAAATAGACTTGTTGAATTTCCCCTTTCACATTTAGTAGTTATAAGGTCTTGGCAAACTAAATAACTATAGGTCACTACCTAATTTCCTCTATCCCATAATATTAGGTAATTTTATATTGCTCATAGGAATCTTGAAGATTTAATAAGAAAATGTACATAAGACTTTATACCATACTAGGCACATGCATCCATCTATCTACCTACCAATCTATTAACTATTTTATCTATTGATTATCTATTCATCTATCTCTTTCATCTATCTACCTACCTACCTATCATCCACTTATTTACTATTTATCTATTCATCCACAGAGATACATATACTTTAGTAGGCAGGACAATGCTATAATTGATAAAATGAATAATTTTAAGACAAAAAAAACTGAAAGAGAAGAATTCCTTTAGAATAGCATTTTATAACCCAAGGGAGTCTCTTAAAGCATCTTCGTGGGCGACCATTTTTCTCACTCCAACTAATGAGCTATTTGGTATGCAAAACAATTTCCTGTCACAAGCAAATTTTTCCTATTTAGTAATGTCAAATTCCTCCTCGCTTCACTGGAGGTATTTTTTTTAAAACAGATTTTTTTAAACTGTCAGATTCTTATAGACTTCATGCATAATATTTAAGGTCAATATATTCAAATACGGCACCATGGAAAGGAGAGATAAATGTTGAATTGTAAAATTAGTATTTTATGAACAAAATACTTGACTGTCCACATTTGTGGCTAAAATTTTTTCCTTTTCAACCACCACATCAGCCAGCATTTTTAAAGAAATCTTAAAGAGAATAGATTCCTACCATTTCTGTCAGCTTTGCCTTGGACAAGAATCCAGTTTAACCTTCCTTTGCCTCACCAAACAATTATTGCAAATGTAAATATCTGTGGCAAAATATGCATAAAATTTTCATTTCAATTTCTTTACAAAAATTGTCATCTCATGGATAAAGCCTTGGCCAATTTAATTCCCAATCAATGGAATTGCCCTACACTATCAAGAAATGTTCTATAGAAGCAAAGTATTTATTCTAGTGAATACACATTGGACTCATTAATTTGAATCACAGAGTTGGAGATTTCTATTCAAGTACTATAATATACAAAATTTCTATTTCACACAAAGTATTGGATTATCAAAATACAATCAATGTCAAAGAAACTTATTTCACTTGCAAAAATATCTAAAAAGTCCATTTAAGTTACAGTAAATAATTGGTAAAAAACGAAATTTTTAAAATATAACCAATACTAAAATTATTAAAAGTCAATGTATGAAAAACTACCAAGTAATTGATGAAACATTTGAAATGATATTCAGGATAAAAATAAAGATGTGCATTAACAAGAGAAATGTCACTTAAAAATAAATCAAAACAATAAATAAATAAATAAATCAGACTTCAGAACCAAAAATTGGGAGTTGAAGAGTTTTCATCATATATTCACTAGTGTTTCTAACGCTTAGTTCACTGTCACCAGTAAGAAAAAGCATTCAAACAGAGGAAGGCTTCCCTCTTAAAAAATGAAAAAATAAAAAGAGCATCAGAGTGACAAGTTCTTTGGGGCATAATCTCGAGACTGTCCCATGTCACCAAATGGATTTGTTCTCTTTGTCCTTAAGTCTAATGACTGCCTTGTCACACGTTTGTCATGACATAATTATATCTGTCACGTCCTGACATGCCATGTCAATTTTCCGACCTCCTATATGATTTTTTTCTTAAATCATAAATAAACTTGATGACAAAAATAATTTTATTTTAGTAACTGAGATCTTGATGAAAGAAAGTTGGCAAATAGAAATACATGAATGAATACTATTTATACACATAGGACTTCAATACTGGACAAATGTAGGAATTTTCATAGTAATTCATCTCATTGTAAATTATGTGTAATGCTAATATTTTTTTGTTATAAATTTACCAAAGAAAATTATGCAAATTCTTTGGTTGACCATGAAGAATAATGTTCAGTGATGGAACTAGGAAATATAACGTTATAAAACAACCTACTAAATTAGTAACTTCAATTTTATTAGTCTGTATTTATGGGTTAAAGTATGTTGATTTCATCAACAATCTATAAACTTACTATTTAGAGAGCTAATTACTGTATGTGAATAATGCTAGCATGAAATTTCTAAATATTTCCATTTAATTTCCACGGTTAAATTCAACAACCGAATGCATCAATTAGAATATTTCAATTTTGTCTCCATACTCCTTAAGTAGCTTAATATCTCCATGTATGAATAATAATTTATGCAATGTACCAGTCCAAAGTACCATCAGCAAACTATAAAGTTCAGTTCCCTGATTAAGTTCATTATAAAGGTTATTTTGTATAGACAGATTTTTTAAATTTGGAAGATTTTCTCCAATTCAAGCAAATAAATGAAAATTAGAAATTTAAACATCAATATGGTAATACAAAATAATTACTAATTTTAATTAGATAAATTAGTAATGGTTTAAGAACTAGAGAAAAAATTTTTTAACCTGATTTAGTATTACATTTTTTTTGTTTGTTTTGCCGTACGCGGGCCTCTCACTGTTGTGGCCTCTCCCGTTGCGGAGTGCAGGCTCAGTGGACATGGCTCACGGGCCCAGCCGCTCCACGGCATGTGGGACCTTCCCGGACCAGGGCACGAACCCGTGTCCCCTGCATCGGCAGGCGGACTCTCAACCACTGTGCCACCAGGGAAGCCCAGTATTACATTTTTTAAAAATAAATTTATTTATTTTATTTTTGGCTGCACTGAGTCTTTGTTGCTGCTCGTGGGCTTTCTCTAGTTGCGGCGAGCGGGGGCTACTCTTCATTGCGGTGCACGGGCTTCTCATTACGGTGGCTTCTCTTGTTGCGGAGCATGGGCTCTAGGCTCGTGGGCTTCAGCAGTTGTGGCACGCGGGCTCAGAAGTTGTGGCTAGTGGGCTCTAGAGCACAGAGCTCAGTAGTTGTGGCACACGGGCTGAGTTGCTCCGCGGTATGTGGGATCTTCCTGGACCAGGGCTCAAATCCGTGTCCCCTGCATTGGCGGGCGGATTCTTGACCACTGTGCCGCCAGGGAAGCCCTAGTATTACATTTTTAAATTTAATTCTCTTTAGAGGTCTTAGATAAGACGTGGACGTTTATTATACTATTTGGCTTACATTAATTACTTGATTGGAGTCTTGACAATATAAAAACCAATGGGTCCCTCACATTCTACCCCTCCACATCCCCAAGTGACCACTGATATGCTTTCTATCGTTATATATGTGTGTGCATTTTTCTAGAAATTTATATAAAGGGATTCACACAGTGAGGACTCTTATCTGGCTTCTTTCCCTCAATGTAATTATTTTGAGAGTAATTCATATTTTTGTGGGTATCAATAGTTTATTACTTTGTTTTGCTGAGTAATGTTTCACTGTATGAGAATACCACAGTATGCTTATTCATTCGCCTGTTGATGGGTGCTCAAGGTTGTTACAATTCTATCTATTAAAAATAAAGATGCTACGATGATCCATGTTAAAAAAAAAAAAAAAAACAATGGGATTCAATGTTCTGGTTACAAAATGACTTTAGACATTTTTCTATTATCATTGCTTCTGCTTAATATTATATCCGAATAAGTACATTTATATATTTTATACACTGCTCAATAAAAATCTCACTTTTCCTCATGACCATTACATTGGTAAGTTACAATTATGTCTAAATTCCCTGTGGGAACTGATACTATTGATAAATCAGCTGATATCTACAGTGAAAGCTTTAGTCTCTTCTAGATAAATTCTCTAGTCTTTAATCTTCTGTTTAGACTATTTAACTTTATTTCTCCAGATAGTACAAATTTATTTTCTCAGTAGACCTTTAAGCTAATTGAGAACTATTTTACAAATAAAGAAATTGAATATTTTATACAATTTCTGTTTTGCTGACAAAGTACGTTTTATTTTAATCGTTTTTTCTTTCAAAATAATGACTTGTATTCACTTGTAAATATCAGACGATATTGTACTGTCACTTTTTAAAATACAAATTTCAAAAAACTGCATCTTCACACATCAACAATTGAAAAAATACATTGAACCCATGACCTTGCTTACTTTTCTCGTCATTTTCCCAATTTTGTTAATAACTCATAAACATTTTCCCAACAGAGAAAATCTCAGTCATTTTATATTATACCATGATGACAACCACTAACACCAACAATAGCCCAGAAAGATTCAGTAGAATTATTCATTTGGCAATCTCCCAGCATCGGTAGAGTTTCTGCAACATCTATCTCATGAAATTTAACAAAACATGGTATTCAAGGATCAACTTTGTCAGAAAGGGGAGGAAAATTGCCAAGGTTTGTAAAATGTTGAAGCAATATCTACCTTCGGAGCAAATACCATATTTACTGATTGGACAAGTTCTGTTTCACAGTACATAGTACAGATCGCTTTAGAAACACTTTTGTAATGTTAAGTGAAAAAGAAATTATGTGAAGTTAGGGTATACAGGAAGTGGTAGATACGAGCAAATTTGAAAGCTAATAGCACCTATTAATCTTAAACTAGCCTGTTACTCTTCCAAAGATTAAATTATCCCCTGGTAATCAGTAATATACTTAAAGATGAGTTACCCTTTCAGGCCACTGTTGCAGGTTCATATATAAATGCAGTGGCCTGGAAGTACTGGAGTCAGAATAGTATACAACACTAAGCATCATTCCACATAAGACTTTAAATAAAAGGATAAATTGCTCTGTTTATTTTACTGTGCAAAGAGGACATTCTACCCTTGTATTTTCTGATAATTGCATAGTAGCTAAGTTCAGTTGCACAAAGCACATGTAGATTTTACCTTTCCACGAAGAATGATTTTTGCTCAAGTGTACGGAATACTCCAAAGAAGAACATATGCAGATGTGACTGAACCCAGAAAGGCTCGCTAAGTGAACAGTGTGTGTTGTAAATAGGAATTGGGCTATCCATTACCCACAGTCCTTTTCAATTCATGGGCTTCAGAGTTTATGTTAAAAATAAAAGATTTTGTATTACACATGAAAGAAAATTTAAAATATCTATGTGAAACAAGACTAAAGAGACCTCAGCATTTACACTTACAGGGTTAGTAGTGCAATTTCTTAAAACCGAATACTTAAAGTGATCATCTGTATTATTCCCTCTATCAAAGGTCGAACTCTCTTCCATCTTCGTAAAATTTCTGCCCCAAACGGTCACCAATAACAGCAAGACCCTAAGGGCACCTTGGCACAAAATCCGAAAACACCAAAAAACAAAAACAAAACAAAACTCACTCCTGATGCCCTGCAAGCACCAAACAGTAAAACTGAAATCATTTTTCTCCATTAAAAGTTTCCACTTTGTCAACCAAAACTCATGCAATGGAACTCCCTGTTCCTAAGCACCAACTCTGAGTATTATTGTCCAACAGTAATTTTAAGAAAACATGTCTGCCTTAAGAATTAATTCTTCACAGAAAAGGAGCTCTATCAATTAGTATTCTAAATTCTCAAAACTTCTCTACCACATGTCAAAAGAAAAACCACTCTTCTCATCAAAATTTCTACCAGTAAAGGAAAACTGTCAACACAATCTTTTTGTGTGCTAATTTTGTTTTGTGCTAGAATGTTGGGCCATTGTAGTAAATAGTGTTCTCCCATCATCAAAGCACAGAAGTCAAATGTTTGCACCATTAAACCACCTCTGAAATAGCAGCTTCCGTCTGCATGAAATCTTCAGTGTGAGGTCATGTGGACGGTGGGTGTGTGCAGTGCAAAACGAGCATCCTACCTTCATACAGGGCTTTGAAGCCCTGGGCACTCACGGCGAAGTCTGTCGTGAACCACAGAGTAAGGATGGAGCCGGTGCTGACGATGCAGGAAGGAAGCTGAAATCCCGACAACCTAAATTTCAAAAAGAGGTGAACACAGTCAAAAAGCATGAACTTGTTATTGAAGCTTATTTGATGTAGTCATTCAATTCCTCTTTCCACTGTGGTCTGTTTCTTTGACATAAGTCACTGAACAATTACATGATCCATACACCAGGTGTTGCCAGGTAATTGAAATGAAACGTTTTCAAGGACCAGAGTTTGCTTATTTAAACACTTTTTGAAAAGATTTTTTTCTTGAAGGACATGTACGATACACCATTGTCTAAAGAGAGCACACAGAACTTACAACAATGCAGTCATCCTTACACCTGCTGTGAGAAACAATGTAACACTGCATGTGCTTTTGAGTTTATTTTTCTCTTAAATTATTAGATAGTGTGCTGTCACAGCTCATCATTAATGTGCTTATTCTTACTATCTTCCCACCCACCCCCCAATAAATCGGTTTCTCTTGAAAAGAAAACAAATCCTAGTCACAACGTCAGAAATAAAAATCAATGACTAGGGCTTCCCTGGTGGCGCAGTGGTTGCGCGTCCGTCTGCCGATGCAGGGGAACCGGGTTCGCGCCCCGGTCTGGGAGGATCCCACATGCCGCGGAGCGGCTGGGCCCGTGAGCCATGGCCGCTGAGCCTGCGCTCCGCAACGGGAGAGGCCACAACAGAGGGAGGCCCACATACCACAAAAAAAAAAAAAAAAAAAATCAATGACTACCTTGAGCTCAGGTCAAATGAATTGATTTTGATATTTGGTTTTCAAGACAAATCTTTTGGATTCTAAGATATGTGTTTCAATTATAACTAGGTTGGGATATATTAAGAAATCTTAATGATGAGAAAGAACTCTGAAGGAGTGAACTAGTTTAATAATATGTAAAATATAATACTTTACAAACAAATAGCTTTTCTAAAGGTTAAAGAGATGCTCCAATTTATATCTTACCTAAAGTTTACCAATTAAATACTCTGTCTACAGTTGCATGGTTTAGTGTAGTCTGAACACAAACCTCTGACTCAAAAAAAAGAAAAAAAATCAACCTGAACACTCATTTCCTGGGGGAGAAACTCTGTCTTGCCAGTAAGTCTATGGTATTAAAGGCCTAATTACAACCACTGTAGTTGCAGAATCAAACCAGAAACTAATAAGAGAAAAAATGACAGGACAATTGTCAACCAGCAAACAGCACACTTCTAAATAATCCATGGGGGCTTCCCTGGTGGCGCAGTGGTTGCGCGTCCGCCTGCCGATGCAGGGGAACCGGGTTCGCGTCCCGGTCCGGGAGGATCCCACATGCCGCGGAGCGGCTGGGCCCGTGAGCCACGGCCGCTGGGCCTGCGCGTCCGGAGCCTGTGCTCCGCAACGGGAGAGGCCACAACAGAGGGAGGCCCGCATACCACAAAAA
>NC_041233.1:112496735-112546901 GCF_002837175.3 Physeter macrocephalus
CGCATACCCAAAAAAAAAAAAAAAAAAAAAAAAAAAAAAAAAAAAAAAAAAAAATCCATGGATCAAAGAAGTCTCAAGGGAAATTTTTAAAAGTACATTAAACTGAATGAAATATAAACACAAGATATCAGTATCTGTAGGACTCAGCTAAGCAGTGCTGATGGGGAAGTTAACAGCACTGAAAACATACATTAGGAAAGAGGAAAATTCTCATATGAGTAATCCAAGCTCCCATCTCAAGAGCTTAGAAAAGGGAGAGTAAAATAAACCTAAAGCAAGAAGGCAAGAAATTACAGATAAATGCCAAAATCAATGGAAATGAAAACAGAAAAACAATGAAACAAAGCCTAATTCTTAGCAAAGATCAACAAAATTAACACATGTAGCAGAAATGACCAAAAAAAAGGGGGATAGAATAAATAGAGATAAGAATAGGGATAAAGAGGGGGATTAGATAAATATCTAATAACAGGAATAAAATAGAAAATATTACTAGAGACCCCACAGATATGAAAAAAATGCTCTAAAAACTACACCCATAAATTTGACAAAAGTGAAATTGCTTACTTCCTTAAAACACACACACACAACGAACGACCACAACTTACTCGATGAAACAGAAAATGTGAATAACATTACATTTAATGTAATGTAATGTAAATGTTAATGTAATGTAACATTTAATAGTTACACTATAACTATTAAAACTCCCTGAAAGAAAAGTCCAGGCCCAGGTGGTTTTACAGAAGAATTCTTCTGCCATAGACTGAATGGCTGTGTCACCCCAAAGTCATATGTTGAAATCTAATCCCCACCATGATGGTATTTGGAGGTGGGGCCTTTGGGTGGTGATTAGATCATGAGGGCAAAGTATCCTTATAAAAGCGACTCCAGAGAGCTCTCTCGCCCCTTCTGCCATGTGAGGACACAGCAAGAAGACACTGTATCTGAACAGGAAGCAGACCTTCAGCAGACACTGAAACAGCGGGCACCTTGACCTTGGACTTCCCAGTCTCAAGAACCACATGAGAGAAGATTTTGTTTTTTATAAGCCACCCAGTCTATGGTATCTGTTACATGTACTAAGGCGTTTACCTAAATGCACCAAGACGTCTACCAAACATGTAAAGAATTAACAATTTTACGCAATCTCTTCCAGAAAACAGAAGTGGATAAAACACTTCCTTACGCATTTTATGGCACCATTATTACCCTGTGCTATGGACTGAATTGTTGCTTCCAAAATTTGCATGGTGAAGCCCTAACTCCCAATGTAACTGTATTTGTCATTTCTTTATTTTTTCAATTTTCATTGGCATATAGTTGATTTACAATGTTGTGTTAGTTTCAGGTGTACAGCAAAGTGAATCAGTTTATTTGTAGATATAGATATGGATATATATATATATCCATTCTTTTTCTGATTATTTTCCCATATAGGTTATTACAGAATACTGAGTAGAGTTCCCTGTGCTGTACAGTAGGTACTAGTTATCCATTTTATGTATAGTAGTGTATATATGTTCATCTCAATCTCCTAATTTATCACTTTCCCCCACGTTTCCCCTTTAGTAACCATAAATAAGGCTTTTAGGAGGTAATTAAGATGAACTAAGTTCATAAGGATGGGATGCTAATCCAACAGGACTGGTGGCCTTATAAGAAGAGGGCAAAGAAGAGAAAGACCTCTCTCTCTCTCTTCCCTTTCCTCCGACCCTACCACATGCATGCACTGAGAAAAGGCCATGTGCTCGCACACCCAGAAGACAGGGGTCTATGAACCAGGAGGAGAGTCTTCACGAGAACTCGACCATACTACACCCTAATATCAGATTTTTAGCCTCCAGAAATGTGAGAAAATGCATTTCTGTTGTTTAAGCCACCCAATCTATGGTATTTTGTTGTGCAGACCAAGCTAAGACACCCTGCTACCAAAGACAGACAAAGGCAGCACCAAAAAAAAAGAAAGAAAGAAAGAAAGAAACAGACCAATATCCCTCATAAATACAGATGTAAGAATCCTTAACAAAATAAGAGAAAATAGAAGTAAGCAATAGATAATAGTTAGTCAATAAGGCCAAGGGGTGTTTATTCCAGGAATGTAAACACAGTTCAGTATTTGAAAATCAATCAACATAATCTGCCATAATAACAAGCTACAGAATAAAATCACAAGATTGTAATATTCTATGTAGGAAAAAGCATTTGACTAATTTAAGCATCCAATCATGAGAAAAACTTTCAATAAAATATGAATGGAGGAAAACTTCCCCAACTTGACACCGAGTACCTGTAAAAAACAAAAAAACAAAAAACCTACATCTAACATTATACTTATCGGGGGAAGACTGAATGCTTCCCCCTAAGACTGAGAACAGGCCAAAAGGTATGGTTTCACCACTTTTATTCAACATTACGCCACAGGATCTAGCCAGTGCAATAAGCCAAGTAAAAGAAATAAATGCATACGGATCAGAAAGGAAAAAATAAAATCAACTCTATTGGGGCTTCCCTGGTGGCGCAGTGGTTGGGAGTCTGCCTGCCGATGCAGGGGACACGGGTTCATGCCCCAGTCCGGGAAGATCCCACATGCCGCGGAGCGGCTGGGCCCGTGAGCCATGGCCACTGAGCATGCGCGTCCGGAGCCTGTGCTCCGCAACGGTAGAGGCCACAACAGTGAGAGGCCCGCGTACCACAAAAAAAAAAAAAAAAAATCAACCCTATTTGTGCAATTAGCTACATAGATTATGCCAAGAAAGCTATAAGAAAACTCCTAGAGTTAATACTTGAAATTAGCAACTGCTCGGGATACACAATGAACATACAAACTTCAATTTTATTTATACATGCTAGCACTGAACATGTGGGCACCAAAATTAAAGATACAATGCCATTTACAATCGCCAAAAGAACACTTAGCTATAACAGGTACAAAACTGTGTCCTGAAAACTGTATAATGCTGAAGAAAGAAATGAATAAAAAATTAAATAGAGCAATATACCATGTTAATAGACTGGAAGACTCAACATTGTAAAGATGTCAATTCCACTCACAGTTATATGTAGGTTTAAGACAATTTCTATCAAAATCCCAGCAAGATATTTTTTAGACACAGACAAGATTCTTCTAAAATTTAAATGGAAAGCCAAAAAAAAAAAAAATAGAATGGCTTAAATAATTTTGAAAAAGGATAAAATAGGAGGAATTAGTACACCTGTTTGCAAGACTCATTTTGTAGCTACAGTAACCAAATCCATGTGGTACTGGCAGAGGAACAGACCAATCCATCAGTGTATCAAAACAGAGAGCTCAGAAACAGACTCATGTAAATATGCCCAAATAATTTTTGAAAAGGTGCAAAGGCAACTCAGTGGAGCAAAGAAAGCCTTTCAACAAATGGCGCTTAAACAACTGGAAGTCCACAGGCAAAAACAACCAAAAGAGAGCCTAGACCAAAGTCTAATACCCTATAGAATAGTTAACTCAATATGGGATCACAGACATAAACGTAAAATGTAAAAATATACAACTTTTAGGAGAAATCATAGGGGGAAATCTTTAGGATCTTGGACTAGCCAAAGAGTTCCTAGACTGGACACCAAAAGCACAACCCATAAAAGAAAAAAGTGATAAACATTAAAACCATTCACTCTGTGAAATACCCAGTTAAGAAATGAGAAGACATGCTACAGACTGCTAAAAAATATCTGCAAACCATGTATCTGACAAGGACATGAGTCTAGAACATATTTTTAAAAAACTTTAAAGATTCAACAGCAAAAGAACAAATAACGTAATTAGAAAACAGGCAAAAAACAAAGTGTCGTTTCATCTAAAAGGATATACAGATGGCAAATAAGCACATGAAAAGCCGTTCAACACCATCAGTCATTTGGGAAATGCAAATTAAAACCACAAAGAAATATCACTACACACCTATTCAGAATGGCTAAAATGAAAAACAGTGACAATACCAAACCCTGGCTAGAATGTGGAGAAAATGGATTGCTCATATATCGCTAGTGGGCAGAACCACTTTGGAAAACAGTTTGACTGTTTCTTAAAAAAGTAAACATGCGATTATCAGATGACCAAGGAATTATTCTCCTGCGCAGTATTTACCCCAGAGAAATGAAGACTTATGCTCACACAAAACCTGTACAAGAATATATATGAATATATATACGTATACATATATATACACATACACTTAATCAAAAATTGGAAATAACTCATATATCCCTCAAGAAGTGAATGATATACAAACTGTGGAACATCTATACCATGTACTACTATTACTCAAAAATAAAGAGAAATGAACTATTGATTTATAACACCTGGATGACTCTCCAGAGAATTATGCAGAGTGGCAAAAAGGCAATCCGAATGACTTTAACATTCTTGAAATGACAAACTTATTGAAAAGGAGAACAGGTTATTTGTTGTCAATAGCTAAGCAGGGAGTTGGGACAGGAGGGAGGTGGGCGTGGCCATAAAAGGACCCCATGAGGGAATCTTACATTTTGTGTCCCAACAGTTTCAATGTCGGTATCTGGCAGTGTCCCTCTACTACCGTTTTGTAAGATGTTACCTTTCAAGAAACTGGGTAAAGAATACTCAAAATCTGCGTTATTCCTTACAGCTGCATGTAAATCTATGATTTTCTCAAATTTAAAAGTTTAATAAAACAATAGATTGGAGGGCTTGGGACGGAGGCACTCTAGAACATACATACAGATTAAAATCATCAAATTAGTACAAAAACACAGTATTTAATAATAAAACATTCTCTCATTAGATTCAAAACTTAACTGAACGAAAAAATGCTGATTATTTACTGTAGTCTGTTTTGAAGTTTTAATATTTATTACAAGTTTAGATATCAAATAATGTGGTAGCACTTTAAAATAAACACACATTCATGTTTTCTTTAATGAACTTTAAAAAGAATCATGAATAGGAAGGGAAAAGTCAAACTATTATCTTAGGAAAAAAAAGGAACAAGATACTAAGAGTTGTAAAAACAATGTTATATGACTACTATTTGGAAGTTTGGGGAAGTTCAACACGCACAATGGTAGATAAAATATATACAAGTGATCTGCTTTAAATCGCTGAAATGGAATGCACTCATTCACATTTTAGCACGAAAGAATGAAGTCCAGTGTTGGTTGAGGGGGGTAGGAGAGCTGATTCAGTTAATCATTGAGACCGTCAAGGGATAAATTTGTGGTTCCAATGTTTATAGCCATTACCCATCACACCAGCTGAGAGTGAGGAATCTAAACAATGACCAGTGAGGAACTCACTCTTCAGTCTCTCTGCAAATACGCTGATGAGGATGTATGCTGCTGGTAATCTCTGTAGTACATCATTCGTATCCCTTGCATGAGGACCCTGGGGATAAATTTCAATGTTGTCTTCCTTCAGGAAACATATGTTCTTAGGGGCAACCAGTTTACTTTTAACACCTAGTAAATCATGGAGCTGTTCAAGTTGCTTAGTGTTGACTAAAAGAAAATTTCGAACCAAATTTCTGGCCTTCCCTAAGCAACGTGTGAATTTTTATAGTAGCCTCGTTGCAGATTCTGTAATTTGCATTCCTTCAGAATTTTATCTTGCTTCCATCCATGTATCTTTATATATTTGTAAGCCACTTTATCTCTAGATATAACTCATCATGGTATTCACCTACTGGCAAGTCAATGAAAACAAGAAAGAAAGAAAATTAACTCCACTCTCCCGTCCCCATTTCTATCAAACCCAATATCACCTACAACATATGCACATTTGACCTACTTCTTCCTAGAGTACAACTCAGAAACATGGTTGCCACTGTTGAAAACAATCCTAGCATCCTATTCAAAGCATTGGGTTTTCACCTGACACCGTCATTGAATCATTTGTGGGAAGAGAAAGAAAATGATTAGAAAAGGGAATGGGTATGAGAAAAGTGATAGAAACATTTCACTCTCAGCAAAAAAAAAGAAGAAAGAAAAGTATAGGTAGCTAAGGTCCAAACCTCTCTCTCTCTCTCTCTCTCTCTCTCTCTCTCGTTCCTAGACTGGACACCAAAAGCACAACCCATAAAAGAAAAAAGTGATAAACATTAAAACCATTCACTCTGTGAAATACCCAGTTAAGAAATGAGAAGACATGCTACAGACTGCTAAAAAATATCTGCAAACCATGTATCTGACAAGGACATGAGTCTAGAACATATTTTTAAAAAACTTTAAAGATTCAACAGCAAAAGAACAAATAACGTAATTAGAAAACAGGCAAAAAACAAAGTGTCGTTTCATCTAAAAGGATATACAGATGGCAAATAAGCACATGAAAAGCCGTTCAACACCATCAGTCATTTGGGAAATGCAAATTAAAACCACAAAGAAATATCACTACACACCTATTCAGAATGGCTAAAATGAAAAACAGTGACAATACCAAACCCTGGCTAGAATGTGGAGAAAATGGATTGCTCATATATCGCTAGTGGGCAGAACCACTTTGGAAAACAGTTTGACTGTTTCTTAAAAAAGTAAACATGCGATTATCAGATGACCAAGGAATTATTCTCCTGCGCAGTATTTACCCCAGAGAAATGAAGACTTATGCTCACACAAAACCTGTACAAGAATATATATGAATATATATACGTATACATATATATACACATACACTTAATCAAAAATTGGAAATAACTCATATATCCCTCAAGAAGTGAATGATATACAAACTGTGGAACATCTATACCATGTACTACTATTACTCAAAAATAAAGAGAAATGAACTATTGATTTATAACACCTGGATGACTCTCCAGAGAATTATGCAGAGTGGCAAAAAGGCAATCCGAATGACTTTAACATTCTTGAAATGACAAACTTATTGAAAAGGAGAACAGGTTATTTGTTGTCAATAGCTAAGCAGGGAGTTGGGACAGGAGGGAGGTGGGCGTGGCCATAAAAGGACCCCATGAGGGAATCTTACATTTTGTGTCCCAACAGTTTCAATGTCGGTATCTGGCAGTGTCCCTCTACTACCGTTTTGTAAGATGTTACCTTTCAAGAAACTGGGTAAAGAATACTCAAAATCTGCGTTATTCCTTACAGCTGCATGTAAATCTATGATTTTCTCAAATTTAAAAGTTTAATAAAACAATAGATTGGAGGGCTTGGGACGGAGGCACTCTAGAACATACATACAGATTAAAATCATCAAATTAGTACAAAAACACAGTATTTAATAATAAAACATTCTCTCATTAGATTCAAAACTTAACTGAACGAAAAAATGCTGATTATTTACTGTAGTCTGTTTTGAAGTTTTAATATTTATTACAAGTTTAGATATCAAATAATGTGGTAGCACTTTAAAATAAACACACATTCATGTTTTCTTTAATGAACTTTAAAAAGAATCATGAATAGGAAGGGAAAAGTCAAACTATTATCTTAGGAAAAAAAAGGAACAAGATACTAAGAGTTGTAAAAACAATGTTATATGACTACTATTTGGAAGTTTGGGGAAGTTCAACACGCACAATGGTAGATAAAATATATACAAGTGATCTGCTTTAAATCGCTGAAATGGAATGCACTCATTCACATTTTAGCACGAAAGAATGAAGTCCAGTGTTGGTTGAGGGGGGTAGGAGAGCTGATTCAGTTAATCATTGAGACCGTCAAGGGATAAATTTGTGGTTCCAATGTTTATAGCCATTACCCATCACACCAGCTGAGAGTGAGGAATCTAAACAATGACCAGTGAGGAACTCACTCTTCAGTCTCTCTGCAAATACGCTGATGAGGATGTATGCTGCTGGTAATCTCTGTAGTACATCATTCGTATCCCTTGCATGAGGACCCTGGGGATAAATTTCAATGTTGTCTTCCTTCAGGAAACATATGTTCTTAGGGGCAACCAGTTTACTTTTAACACCTAGTAAATCATGGAGCTGTTCAAGTTGCTTAGTGTTGACTAAAAGAAAATTTCGAACCAAATTTCTGGCCTTCCCTAAGCAACGTGTGAATTTTTATAGTAGCCTCGTTGCAGATTCTGTAATTTGCATTCCTTCAGAATTTTATCTTGCTTCCATCCATGTATCTTTATATATTTGTAAGCCACTTTATCTCTAGATATAACTCATCATGGTATTCACCTAGTGGCAAGTCAATGAAAACAAGAAAGAAAGAAAATTAACTCCACTCTCCCGTCCCCATTTCTATCAAACCCAATATCACCTACAACATATGCACATTTGACCTACTTCTTCCTAGAGTACAACTCAGAAACATGGTTGCCACTGTTGAAAACAATCCTAGCATCCTATTCAAAGCATTGGGTTTTCACCTGACACCGTCATTGAATCATTTGTGGGAAGAGAAAGAAAATGATTAGAAAAGGGAATGGGTATGAGAAAAGTGATAGAAACATTTCACTCTCAGCAAAAAAAAAAGAAGAAGAAAGAAAAGTATAGGTAGCTAAGGTCCAAACCTCTCTCTCTCTCTCTCTCTCTCTCTCTCTCTCTCTCTCTCTCTCCACATACACACACACACACACACACACACACACACACACACACGCGCACGCACCCCTACCTCTGTCTGTCTTTTCCTAGCTGCCTGCCTGTTGTCTGATAGAATCTCATTTACTGTATTTTCTACTGGGAGAAAGCAATTCCCCTCTCACATCCTGCGATCTGGGTAAATGATACAGCCTGTCAAAGATGAGTGATTATTAAATAAAGTAAGGACGATTTGGGGCAGCCCTTCTACATTCTCAGTGCTTGTTCACTCGGTAGAAACATGAGTTTCAGAATTGAACAAGTTTATTCTCCTTCCATCTCTCAAAGAAATTCCTAGAATGAATTGCACTTAGAAATATATCAAAAATATTGTGTACTCCACTATCACTCAAGATACTCAAATTGCTGATACCAATGCAATAATCTTGAGCATTAGAAGTGGTGAGGCTGGAGAAAAAATAAGAAATTGAGTGAAAAGGTCAGCAGAAACCAGACTGGTGTGAGCACAGTTTATTTCACGTAAATTAATGAGGAAGTTATAACTCCGTTCAAGAGAGGTGCACTCCAAAATGAAAATACTACCTATTTCATTTATTTATTTTTCTATTCTGTTCAACATATCATTTATAACAATTAATATAAAAGTTATAAACCTACTTACAGTATCAATTTCAATCGTAGATTTTTATCATGATATATTTATATACATTACATTCATTTAAACTGTTGCATAGTTCCACTGTTAAAAAAACGTGTTGGATTTTAAACTCTGTGAGAGCTTCATTTAACTTCTCTTGGGGCAAAGCCAAAGTTAAATACTTTAGACTTTCTTTAAATTTCTATTTTCAAAAAATTTTAGTATGTCCTATGATTGGCCCAGCAGCAAAGACATTTGAAGCTACTCTACTTGAAGTCTCCATTGTTTTTATTAAAAAGTTAAAACTATAAGTCTTTTATTAATATTAAACAATTACAAATGCAGATGTGATATGTCCGTACTGTACTGCTTGTTTTCCCCTTCCCAAAGCTCTTAGTACATCTGTTTGAGTCTGGTTTGATTTAACAAGAAGAATGTGATGTAGTCATTTGGTTTTATTACACTATTTTAGCCCTACACTGAGTTCCCAACAATTCTAGGTTGCAATTATTAGACCAAAAAAGTCTAGAGGTAAAACATTTGGTAAAATTGCACATTGACAAAAGCCTAAGAAAGGATTTCATGTTCAGTTGTTCTCTGTTCTCTTAACCACAAGTTATACACACAAGAGAACAAGGGGAGTAATCAACTTTATACACAGAAAAATCAGGACATCTTGTAGTAAGACAGAGGCCTTAAGTCTACAAGTCAAGGCATCTTTTCCTATTGTTTAGTGCTTACTAGGAATTAAAGAGTCATTCTAGGTAGTTTTTTATCTGTCTTGTGAGTTGGAACGCAGAAGGAATACCTAAATGATTTACTGGTGCCATTTTGAAAGGGTTTTCCATGCTAATTTCAGGAATAAAAAGTTTCTATGCCCAGTAGATATCTGCATTTCTATCTACATCTCTGTGGTTGTACAGATACATACAAATGTGATGATGTCTTTTTCCTATAGTAAGCTCAAAATTTTACCTGTGATTCATTTAATAATAATGTCCATGCCAAGTTGTTTTAAAACAACATACATACTCCAGAAGTGTCAGGGCTTTTTTGACATCTAGGAAGACTGATATGTATGTACGTAATTGGACAGAGCTCTTAAAAACAAGAACTGAAAACCTTGGGGGAAAAAAAAAAAACCACAGTTGACTAACACGTCTTTCACTTTCTTATCAAGATTTTGTGTGAGAGGCGGATGGCTATTTGCCCTCTAAAAGGGTTCCGTCTCTCTTACGTGAGTATCTCTTGGTTAAATTTTGAGAACGTCATGAGATTTCTAGTAGCCCTGTCACTAATATTAATATTAGTATTAATATTGCTATATATATTGCATATATTTTAATATTAATTGTTATATTATGTATATATAGCAATTAAACCATTGCCTTTGCTTTAACTTACACCTTTCCTTCCTAAGAGGCTAACATCATAAAAAACATCTTATTTTCCTTAAACATATCATTGCTCATATCATGGTCTGTACATAGTTTACTTCTCCCCAGAATCCTGACAGGAACTGCACTCAGTTATGGTGATTTAGTACGCTTGGCCTATCTTAGTCTGTGCTAAATAAAAGTTTCCTCCTAACGGAATTCACTCTCAGCTAAACACCACTCTGTCATAAAAATGAATTTTCCCCAAATTACATTCTAAACAAATTTGCCAAGATTTAATCCACTGATCCTCTTTTCCTATCAATGCTATTTTGAGAAAGTGATTTCATAATTACAGTGTCTATAATACATTATCAGAAACAAAAATCTAAGCAGATTTTGCCCCCAAGCATGAAAGAGCAACCTCTCGGTGTGACTCTATTATGACAATAGAAACAGCATCATTTAAAAATGACACTAACATAGTAACAGCATTTTCCACTCCTAAGTATGATTTTAAGTACTGTAACTCCAACGTTCTCTTCCTCTGCTCTTGAGCCTTCTGGGCTATCAACTTCATCTCCACCCGAGTGATAAGGATCCAGAAATTGTCTTTCCAGTGCAAAATCCATTCGCAGGATTTTTCTATCAAGATCTCTTTCCAATCTGTTTTCCCCCAGCTATGCCACTTTTCCATGTTAATATTTGACATAAGCCCTGTGCTACTTTAGAATAACTCAAAGGCTTTCTGCTTTACTTTCTCATCTGAGGGTTAGGGTATTTAATGCTCATCTAAATTTCAGCACAGCTATGATAAACAAGGCAAGGCCCTAAATGATGTCTTCATCGGCCAGCAAAGGGATTAGGCAAAGACCCCTAGAGTTTATTTCAGGGCTTAATCATGTTGAGAAAGTATTTCAAAGACCTGAAATGATACGCAAATTTATTTATTTCACTGTGGTATCTGACAAAGTACATTTTTAAATTGAGATTTCCGTAATTGTGAATCTAACTTCTTCTGTAAAAACTGAAACCTGAATCCAGTAGTTAGATGGAAACCCTGTATGTAGAATTGCAGATTCTCCTCGACTTATAATTGGGTTACATCCTGATAAGATATTTTCAACTTATGATGGCTTTAAGTCAAAAATGCATTTAATACACGTAACCTAAGGAACATCAGCTTGTCCTAGCCTACCTTAAACGTGGTGCTCAGATCACTTACATTAGCCTACAGTTGGGCAAAATTCATCTGACACAAAGCCTATATTATACAAAAAAACAGTGCAGAATATCTCATGTCACTTATTAAACACTGTACTGGAAGTACAAAACACAGTGGTTTTCAGTGCATCCTTTGTTCACCCTCCTGATCGCACGGCTGACCACGAGCTGCGTCCGTCTCTGCCCAGCATCACGAGAAAGATGGGACCGCATATCGCCATCCTGAGACAGGTCGCAATTCAAACCTCAGAGTACGGCTTCTAGTGAACGCATACGACTTTCCTACCACTAGCAAGTCAAAAACTCTTGAGTCAAGGACCACCTACACATGCACACGAACACACACATTGAAGGAGAAAGGAGAAAAATATCTAGAGAGAGAGAGACAGACGAAACTCAATGTGGAATGGTCACTCCTCGCTTAACACTTTATAACTCCTGACTGACAGCCCACACTAGCTGCATCCTAACATTCTCCTGACTCTCCTACTGAAACTCTGTAGAGTGACTCTGTCTGGGTAAAAACCAGAGGCAACTGAAAAGGAGGAAGAGATAGGAGGAGGAGAGAAATAAAAGAACCTGTGCGTCCCAACACAGAAATGAGGAATCTCCTCTCCCAACAATTTTGAAACCAAGGGCTTTCCATGAGTCTGGCGCATACTAGAAATGCAGCCATGCTTACTGAGCTCACAGGCAAGAGAAGGTACTGGGACAATTAGCAATGTTATTTAATTGGGCAAATTAAGAAAGTTATATATACTTAAAAATATTTAAGTATTATGTAACAGTTGGGTAAAGAATTATTTCAAATAAACGGTATATTTTTTTAAGGCGGTGAAGATAATCCACATTTACACACATCTTCATGACTGCCAGTGTGTTCTCAGAGGGCTGTAAAAATACCTTAAGGGCTTTGGTAAAGTTCACAAACAAGGATAGACACAGGCATTAGGAGAATCTAGAAATGCTGGCTAGTAGGGAAAGGAATTTACGTGTAATTAAAAGAGCATAAAAAACCCTTGTTAAAATATATGCATTTTATAAACATGACTAGTAATTATTTTAAGAGACTTGGGAAAACAAAACACGAACTCGAGAATTTCATCAAATGGCTTATCAGAGAAAAGGCAACTCACACAAGGGACCTTATCTGTGTCGTACACGCAACGGTTCCTCAGGACAGAGCCTGGAGACAAGGAGGGTTCGATAATGCATCCCAAAGTCTGGCTGTAGGATTCTGGCCCTGACGATGAACGAGTGATCATTATTATATGTCACTCAAGAGTTCATGACCAGTTGCCTTCCTAGACTTTGGTTCTAACACGCACACCGACTCTAATACCAGCTGACCCCATGGGCATTTTTCCAGCTGCCCGTCACTGTTCAGAGATTGTCTATACCACATGCTCATGAAATCCTTGAAATAATACCCTGTTTTGTGGGAGAGGAAACTAAGCCTCAGAGATCTTCATTGCCTTACCTAAGACCACAAAGGTGGTGAGTATCAGAGTCAAGATTCAAATCCAGGAATCTCTCTTGAGCCTGTGTTTTTAAACCCTGGAAACTCACAAGGGATTTCAAACTGGGGCCATAAAGGACCTAAAACTATACTGGACCAAACCGATGGGTAAATAATCAGTAATTTGGGCTTGATGACACAGTGGTATGTATAGACAATTACTCCAATCGTTGAAATGAAATCATTACGTAAATGAACGGTAAAAGAACCAAGCTCTGAACCAGGAACAGGAAAGACACTGGAGGCAAATCCCCGCCCAGTTCCCAGGCTGGCCATTGAGCATGCGCAGCCCCAGGGGACGCTCCCCTTGCAGCCCTGAGCTTCCTCGAAGGATACCTGCCACGGATGTGTTCACATGCACATCTTGAGAACCGTAAAAGGTAAATTTAATAAAGCCAATTCTTTTCTCTTGGCTTTATTTTGCTCTAAGGAAAAGAATATGTCTCATGTTCTTTATGCCCAAATCTGCCCTAGTCTGAAAGAGCTCATTTTTTTTTCTCATTCCCAGTCACGCCCCTGGCATGTGAATGTATAAAATTCTCATCTTTTGATTGCAAAAGCCTATTTACACCCTGCACCCTTATGAATTTACAGATAGAGTTTAAAATTTGCATACTTTCCCTTCCTCTTTCACAAGGTAGAACTTTAGAGGACCTGGAAAAAGGGGAAATGGATGGAAGCTTGAAACACACAAGTGAAGCAACAGTTTTTTGGCTGTTGGACCAAAGTTGGGAGGATGGGAAAGAGACAGGATGAAACACGAACACGTGTGGAACTTAGGATTTTGACAGGAGGCATAAAGAAGGGATCTTATTTTCTCTCCACATCTCAGAATTAGCAGCTTTAATCCCTTCATAAATCAGGATGAGGAATTTTAAATTATCTGGATCTAAGAACACCAAATTTTAATATCTGGCAGCACAAGTGCATTTTCCAAGTCACCCATGTTCCTCATGACCCCGTCACGGTGATGTCCCCACATATCCCACAAACCAAGTCAAAGTAATAAATGACAAAAGGAAAACCCACCAAATCCTGAGACCATGTGTTTAAGAAGAACCCTGAATGTACTAAAACAGAAAAAAGGACCAAACAATGTGTGTTATGGTCATCAAGACACATCAAACATTTCCACTGAACAGAGATGAAGGAGGAAGCTGGAGGTCGCCTGTCTGACCTGATTTACTCTCACTCCTGTTTGGAAGGGTACAGAGATGGCGACACAATGGCAGGAATGAAATAGGTCTATCTCCTCAAGAAAAACCTGGTTTCTGTTATCCTATGACTCCACATGCCAAAAGAAGGCAACAGATTAAAACCAATGATCTCCCATCGAAAAATTTACGTATTCTAATCATTCATATTTTTCACACATTCTTCTATTCCTGGAGAAATTTGAGAACACTATAGTGCTGAACCAAGTCTAATTTTAGACATTCTTCTATATGATACACTGGTGGTGTGCAAAGGTAGCCAATCAACAGTAGGTGCAGGAAATAAGGAGGAATAGGAGCTTTTTATTTACTTATTTATTTTTATGACTTTATTTTTTATTTATTTATTTATACGGCAGGTTCTTATTAGTTATCCATATTTTACATATTAGTGTATACATGTCAATCTCAGTCTCCCAATTCATCACACCACCACCACCACCCGCTGCCGCTTTTTTCCCTTGGAGCTTTTTAAAGTATTAGTGATGCTACTGATACATTATTGTTCAAAAAAAAGATAATACAACTCGAATAGAGAATGTAAACCGATGCACAAATATGTCAGTCACTGATTTTCTTGGGAAAAAAATCTTATCAGTAACTTCCTTAACTGACCTACATGTCCATAAATGATTACAACTAATTTTGGCACAATTATTTTATTTTTTTCATTTTTTCATTTTGTTTTAGTTTTGGCTGTGTTGGGTCTTCATTGCTGCGCACCGGGCTTTCTCTAGTTGCGGCGAGCGGGGGCTACTCTTCGTTGCGGTGCACGGGCTTCTCATTGCGGTGGCTTCTCGTTACTGAGCATGGTCTCTAGGCACATGGGCTTCAGTAGTTGCAGCATGTGGCTCAGTAGTTGTGGCTCACGGGCTCTAGAGCACAGGCTCAGTAGTTGTGGCGCACGGGCTTAGTTGCTCCGCGGCATGTGGGATCTTCCCGGTCCTGGGATTGAACCCGTGTCCCCTGCATTGGCAGGCGGATTTCTTAACCACTGCGCCACCAGGGAAGTCCCAATTCTGTCACAATTATTATGAGACACATAAGAGTCAGGACTGAAGTGTTAAGGCTTTATTTTAATTATGAGACCAACACATGTAGCCTCTGGAGTGTGATGACCCCTGCAGGTGGTCACCATACAGGTCTGGAGTTCATATATTTGGCTAATCTAATCACAGGTTGCCACAAAAATGTCTGAAATTCCTCCTTTGGGGGTGAATCCTTAGTCCTCCCCCATCCTTCGATTTCCAGGGACATCACCCATCGCTCTCATGTTCTCCTCTCGGAACACGAAGCCTTCAGCCTCATACATCAATATCTGGAACCTAATTGTATCGGTGATTGACTGCACAGCACAAGCGCCTAATGAAAGCCAGCTTGCTGCTTCCCTGCGGGGAGAGTCGTGTTTTAGCAGGAGACACACGTGGAGCTGATCCCAATGATGGGACCCAGATGTTGGGGACAGGCAAGTGGGGATGTGCTGTGGGCAGTGTATGTCCGCTTGGAGGACAGCAGTCTCAGCCGTGGGCTAAAAGAAGTCCCGTCCCACCAGATGACAGCTAAACTACGCAAGGTAACACTATCCTTGGCCAGACCCCCGTCAGGGCTGGTGTGTGCTTCTACAGTTCATCTTGCAAGCGATGTAAATCGTGAAGCCCTGAAATCAAGGGATGTGTCAGATGCAGATTTCACGGCAAGCGACTGGAATTTTAACCAAAGTCTATATTCCTAGCGTTGAATCCCACACACCACCATCTACAGCCCCGCTTTTTCTATCACGAAGAACAAAGTGAATTCACGTCATACAGAGCAGCTTGTTAAAATACAGGATGCAGTCGAGATCATCCAAAGGTTGATCATTCCAGGTTTTAAGACCAAAACTAACACATCCCATTTAAGCAAATATATTTCCTCATTTTAGTAGAAGGAACAGACGTTACAAAAAATTGAGAGAAATAGATTTCAAACAAAAAATTGAGAGAATTAGATTTCAAGGTGTCACTGTCTTACGAAAATTGGCTTTTGGGGACATTTAAGGTTTCACATGCAAAGCGTCTTCTTACTATAGGAGAAAATTAGTTCTTATTTGAATAAGGATATTTTTTAAAGTCTACCTTGTGTTAGAACTCGCTTTGTTAGTGTGTAATGAGGCTGCCAACCTCTCCTGCTTGTAGAGGTTAATTGCATGGTTTATTAAATAAGCTGCACGGCTGGGATCCAGGCACGAACAGGAAATGTGCTTCTCCAGTTCCACACCCTGCTTTTCACGACCACCCTGGGTCACTGTGCGTAAGTTCCCGTACTTTTTCCTCAAGGTCATTCAACACGATATGCTATGGGATGGCTTAATGATAGAAAAATTAATGGGATGGCTTCTCTCCAGAGAATCCTTTTAGGCATTCTGTGTTGGGGATGGCAAACAGAGTCAAACAAAACAAAGCCTAACTTTGATCTCGCAACAAAACAAACCAAAACAAATGACAGACCAGATCTCCAACTGAAGAAGTGTTTCCGAAATAAAGTAGTAGAAAAAAATTAATCTTCAAGTAACTGACTTAGGAGGGTTTAGTTCAAGAGAAAAATCTAAGTGGATTTTTAAAAAGAAATAAATCATGACATTTCTGGAAACCCCAAAATCATCAGGGCAGAAATTGAGCTACATTTTCTGGAAATGAGTAAATTACCCATAAAATTGGAAACATGTTCCCAAAGAAGAAAGTAACATGAAAATTCTCCTCTTGAGATGTCCTTTACCTAGCCCTGTATATTTTACTGTAATTTTTTCACATAGGTACGACAGCTGTCTACAGATGTTCTGAACAGAGTATTAGGTTAAGAAGTGTTTCTGTTTTATATTCTACCAGTATTTGTTCGCGGCCTCTCAGGGACCCAGAGTTGCACAAAGGAGTTCTTTCTTTTAAGAGCCTTCGCGTATAGGAATACTGCACTGTTTTACACACTATTGCTAACGCTGCCTCTGCATTCAGTGTTTGGGGTGCCGAGAGGGGAAGACCTGATTTGCACCCCATGTCATGGCCAAGTTGAGGTCTATGGGCTCACATGTAAAAGGGTGAAAGTCAACCTCACAGCCCACACAATACGCCAAGAACTCCAATGGCCTCACCTGGGGAGCCAGCTGTTAGGTTGACCTATCGACCTGCTTAAACGAACTCTCTCGGTGTTTTCCACATAATTTCTCTTAAATTCTCACAGAAAGCCAATGACATGATCTGACCTCCCATTTACAGTGGGGGCAGGGATTAGTCCAAAGCCCCTCAGCCATCAAGGAGCACAGCCAACATCACACCCGTCGTGTCTGCCTTCCTCGTTGGTGCCCTTTCTACCACACCAAACTGCAATCAAGGAAAAAACAATTTTGAGTGTGCTTGTTCATTCATAGACTACTAATTTAAAAAGGAACCACATTCAGAGAGTTAGATCTTCAAGGAACTCCCAAGCGGTTTTATTTATTTATTTTTTAATTAATTTTTATTGGAGTATAGTTGCTTTACAATGTTGTGTTACTTTCTACTGTACAGCAAAGTGAGTCAGCTATACATATATGCCCTCTTTTTTGGACTTCCTTCCCATTCATGTCACCACAGTGCATTAAGTAGAGTTCCCTGCGCTATACAGTACGTTCTCATTATTTGTAATAGACTAAACAAAGCCATTTTGATAGATGGCTCTTTCTTTAAGAAACATAGAAGTACAGATATATTGAATTCTTTTTTAAATAAAAACTCAACTTGGAGAATATGAAGTTTTCATTAAAAATAAAAATACATCTCTCAGTTCCTTTATTATTATCAGTTGATTTTCTCAGCAATGAACTTCATTTTAATGTTTCAAAATAAATATCACATCACCCTTATTACATTACTTTATTATTTTTCTTTTGAGGCAAATCCATAGGGTTTTGTTTTTTTGTTTGTTTGTTTCCTGTAAAGCATTTGTTCTCCATCTTTTTTTTGTTATTTTTTTAAATTTAATTTTTTTTATACAGAGGTTCTTATTAGTTATCTATTTTATACATATTAGTGTATATGCAGCTTTATTTTTTAGGGAGGAATTCCCTAAGGTCTCAGAGACCGGTCGTTTGTCTAAATGCTCATGGATTTAGTAACTGGGACAGCAGCAAATCTCGATTCTCTGGACTCTTTCCTGTATGATCCCTTTCCTACGGGGGCGTGCCGCCTAATAAAAAGACAGCTGAAGTGGGTGGATCCTTGAGCTCAATTCATTCACATATTGCTGCATGCTTATTGCCATAGACAGCAACAGACTCGTGCTCTGTGGCACCTGCCTACAGGAAGATGCCATGTCAGAATCCCAGCTTGATTCACACATTTTACTTTCCATCTCTAAGCCACCAGGAGTTTGGGAGCCCTGCAGAAAGACATTGTGAATAATCACTCTCCTTCCATTTCGTACTCACATTATCCCATCGAGGAGTTAGCATTTACTCAGAGCTCCTGGAGAGGGAGCCACTTATGCAAACTCTCATGGCCTTAACACTCAATTGAGATTCCCTACAATTACCTGCAAATATTTGGCTACAAATGAAACCATTCAAATCATATGCCCTCATTCACAAGGCATTTTAAGAATCAAAAAGATGTGCTTATTATTCAAGATCTCATTCTTGAAATTAAAGAATGTATTATCTGAATCTACATTGTGTATATGAATCCACACTGCGTCCTCTTAAAAGCATTAAAATAGCAAATACTTGTTCTAATAGAGTTTAAGTACGCAAAAATAACAAGCTTGAAAGTTTCCAAAAATGAATTAATATGCACTGCTGGACACTTCATCAGCCCTAGAAATTTTCATTTTAGTACTAAATTATATACGACAGTCTCCTTAGTAATCTTGGCTACTGTGGGTCTTACTGGTACCCTCCTAATTTCATCAGTCTTACATGGGTCAGACCAATCAATCAATTGATCAATTATTTATATCCCCTTGTTACTGCTTTGCTAAGAATTTTTCCAATTATTAATAAAATAATTTTAGACTAATTTGAAGTATAATACCTTTCTTAAAAACTGGAAAAATGAAAATGACTTTTACTGATGCCAAAATTAAGATAGCAACTGACATGTTAAATGTGTTTTTTATAAATTATGAACACTGTAAAACTAATACGAGTATACAACTTTATGGATTACTAAACTATTTCACATAAGTTAATTACTTAATAAAATCTTTAATTCAGTGACTCTTCTAACTTCTTTCTAACATGCTTTTAAAATTTTTCACATCCTTTTCTATTCGCTCACATTGAAATACTAAGCTGAGGTAGTTATATACACACAAACATATATTTGGAAGTGTATACTTGAAGTATTTACATAAATAAATATGTAAATATTTACAAGAATATATCTTTCTTGACTATATTTTTCATTCTAAAGAAATATTTATCTATCTATTTGAAGGTAAAGGAAAGGCAGTATTTTAAGGGAAGCTAGAACAGAAAGGCCTACACCTATGAAAGGCAGGCTTCAAATTTAATTCTAAATCTCTTAATAGTAAAGAGAATATAAACCAGCTTTATATTACTGCAGAAGAAGCCGAAACTCATAAATACTGACTTGGATAAGAGATATAAACCCAAGCTACAAAAATTAAAGGAATCCCTGAGAATATCATCTTTTAAAGATAATAGTATAGCATAAGAAGATCACAGAAAAGAACGATAAAATGTTTACCAAACATAATAGTGAACAATATATGCTTGAAAGTTTGTATAAATGAGTGAACATGTAGTCCTGGACACTTCCTCAACCCTAGACATTGCTACACATTCTTATTTTCACGGGAGTTAAAGACCTTAATGTAAAAATATTATATTAAAAGTAGCAGTGATAAGCAATCAAAACCAGAGTTTTGATGAGAATCTTGGGGGAAAAAGATGCTCATTCTTTTAGAAGTACAATTTTGGTGTAACTTTTTTTTTTTTTTTTTTGCTATTTTGGACCTCTCTCTCACAATTTAAAATTCAGAAATGCTTTGACCCCAAAATTTAACTTCTAAAATTTGTCATGCAGCTATACATACACATCTACATGAACTATATATTTATAAGCTTATGACAGCATTGTTACTATAACCAAATTAGAAATTCAACTTAAAAGTACTTTAATTGGGGAGAACTTAAATGATAATTCGTTTATACAATGATAAAATGGATACAGCGAAGCCGTAAAGAAGGATTGTGCCCTGGAGCACACACACACACACGCCTAATTATCCCCCCATACATAAAATATTTCCTTCCTTCCTTCCTTCCTTTTTCACATCTTTATTGGAGTATAAATGCTTTACAGTGTTGTGTGCGTTTCTGCTGTACAACAAAGTGAATTCGCTGTATGTAACCATATATCCCCATATCCCCTCCCTCTTGCATCTCCCTCCCTCCCACCCTCCCTATCCCACCCCTCTAGGTGGTCACAAAGCACCGAGCTGATCTCCCTGTGCTATGCGGCTGCTTCCCACTAGCTATCTATTTTACACTTGGTAGTGTATATATGTCCATGCTACTCTCTCACTTCATCCCAGCTTCCCCTTCCCCACCTGTAACCTCAAGTCCATTCTCTACGTCTGCGTCTTTATTCCTTGCCCTGCGACTAGGTTCATCAGTACTGCTTTTATAAATTCCATGTATATGCATTAGCATACGGTACTTGTTTTTCTCTTTCTGACTTACTTCACTCTTGCTCTTCACAAAAAAGAATGTCTTGGCAACTGCGTTCTCTCTCCATACGTGTGTGTGATGTGTATAAATAACACGAATTCACATCACTGCTGACACACATGCACAGATATAATTTTGGAAGATGCAAAAAACTTAAATAGTCAAAGTCATTTGCTCTGAACAGGAAAAGGTAGTAGCATGGTATGGTATGGAAGAATAATTTCATTGTACTCAGTTGTTTCTGCTTTTGAAGATGTTATCATGAGAAAGTATTAGTTTAAAACTAAACTTAAAATGTTAATTTAAACATCTGTATCTAATGGAAAGTCTGAGGCACGAGATATTTTTTGTAATTTTTTTCTGACCATGTGAGTATTCAGAACAAAAGCTATCTTTAAGATTTTCATAAAACGAAATCAATGATCACAGATGTCTTTCTAGTCATTATACTTGGGGTACTTCGCTAGGAGCAGAATGCAGCACAGTGAGATGAGAAACGTTTTCAATTTCAGTGCCTAAAAGTTGATCGGAACACAGAAACAATTTCAAGCAATATGCAGTTTATGTAAGTAAACTGTATATTATAATGTTGTTAAAGCTCTTTGTGACCTAGGTATTTGATTTTGTAACCCAGACAAGTCACAATTTTCTCTGACTACTTACAAGTATTTACAAGTGTTAATGAACTACTTATTAAAATGTTTGAGGTATAGTAAAGAAACCGAAAATCTTGTTCAGATATTGCATTGCAATGGGTTTTACTGACAATTTGGGGTGTATCACAGTTGTGGCCGGGAACTGTGTTCAGGCAAATACTGAGGAGGGAGGAACCAACAGAAGAGTGAACTCAAGACCAAGGAGAGAACCCTTGAGTCACTGCCAAGTATTTTGTTACAACTTGAGGAAATTGCTTGATGAATCTCATTCTCAGCCTTCTGACATAATCTAACACCGCACAGACAAAACTGGTGGCAAAATAATTCTTCACCAAAAGAATAAAAACCAAAGTAAATGTGTCCTGAGTCATTGCTATGGACATTTCTTTCTAAGAGGCTCTGGAAAACCATTTTGTTTATAAACTGACCAGTTTGAGTTACTGAACCATGTGACTAAATTTTTTATCTTCTTCATCACTATCATCACTCATCAAAAACATCTGAAACACAGCTTTGAATGAAGCAAGAAGCCAAGCTCATGATAAAGCTTTATTGCAGTGAATGATGTCATACATGGAGTGAGGCCCATTTTTAGACACACTTCCTTTAAAATGTTTTGCTGTTTGTTTTCATTTTTATTTAAAAAAAAGTAATAAAAATCTTAGAGTTAGAAAACAAACATATATAAAGTAAACGATGGAAGTTCTTAAAAGTCAACTGCACCCCGACACTACTGCCCATAGATTCCTCCTAATTATGGGTCCAGATTTTGCAGGTAGGTCCCCCTGAATATATAGACGAAGACAGCCCATTTAAAGAAACTTATGCACTTATATGCTTATATGTAAGGATAGAAAAATACATATATTACTCATATATAAGCTATAATCCCTTACATCTGTTTATCCAGAAGACCAGCTCAACCCTTTGCTTAAAATATTTTGTTTTACTTTCAGATCTTCCTCAAAACAGCTAGAAAAACAGAAACTAGCCCTTTGAATTTCTATCGACCCTGGAACATTTTTATAACTTGGTTGATTTTCCTTTATTCAATGTCTATGAAGAGCCAGTTCACTAATAAGTGCATTTTCCGATACCGGAATAAGTGAATTTTTTGTTTGTACATAATCTAAAGACAGTAAATGTCTTGAGTTTAATTTACGAAGATGAAATATGTAAGCTGCTTTCATTCAGTGACTTCAGCTGAGACTATAAAATAATGTGATTCTTCGTATTTAATGAACACATAAGTGATGGCTGTCCCTAAAGTAATGGATGGGCAGCTACGCAAACATCTCCAGGGGCTGCCAACGTGCAAACCTCTTCATCACCGGGAAACCACCACCTGTTTTTAAAGTTTTAATTCTAATTTAGAACAAGTGATTATTTGGAAAGAATCAGAAGTAGTGTTTGCCTTTACTTATTGTAAATAAGACTGTAAAGGAAGGAATGGTGAATGTAACAACTGTATCCTATTTCTCCATCTAAATTTTATAATCACTATGGAGATGAGCTTGGCCAGATGCTTTACTGGATGTACAACAGGTGTTTCATATATGCTTGTACTTGATACATGACTTAGGAATGGTTAGCAACCAGTCATCACCATACATCTTTTCTCCTTGCAAACTTACTGTAAAATAATTTTAGATGAAGTCTACTATCAGGCTTCATGCACTCTAGCCTTCATCAAAATACTGAATTTTATTTTATAATGAAGGCAAAAGACACTATGCCAAGAAAATTGCAACAATAACTACTCAGCATTTCATCTGATTAGACTATAGGATGTAATCAAGGTTTCCCTTTTTATCTTATCTCACTGTTTCTTTATGCGCCACATACATCAGCACGAGAATATAGGCTGTCACAACAGAAATCCCAGTCACCTGTGGTTAAACTGAAGGAGAATTTCAGCTGCAAAGACATGACATCCAATTTTACGTAATGCAAAGATTGACTGAAGCAGCTGCACAGTAATCATGCAGTTAAAGAAAGAGCCATCATATCATGTATTAATCCAATTCTAAACTAGAATCTCTTGGTTGTCAGGTAAAGATGATTCAAAATTCGAATAGAGTTTCTCCAACTATAACCAAATCCTACCTCTACCATGTGTGATCTGTGTAATATCAAGCAAAGAATCTGTATGATGATGACACCAATATCTACAAACTGATGGGTAAATAAGGTAACATGAAAAAACTACCGAACTTCTTGTATTCATCATCGAGCACTTCACTGATGTGACTTACCTACAAGGATGTTGAGATACATATACATATATAACTCAACACTGTGTATATAATATCTACATGACATATTGCATATGTGAGATACATCGTGTATATGATATAGGTATAACTTCCTCTAATATGAGGTGAAAATTGTAAGTGAAATAAGTAAAGACAAGCGTGATGAGATGGAGGGAAGAAAATATTCTACCTTTTAGAATCTCATATTGCTTCATGGAGTACGTAATGCTGGTGGCGGCCCTCAAAGACAGATAATATTTGGATAAATAATATGGGAGAAAACTACCCAAGCAAAGCATATACACAGCAAAGCACTATTCTTGCATCCTGTTGCAGACAAGTTTACTCAGCAGTGAAAAGAGAGAACAATAAGAGCCCATCTCTTAAGGATTTTCTAAAAATTAAATCAGATAGTTATCATGAAGTGCCGAGTGTGCAGTACAATCAATGAAGTCTACCTGCAAACATGGATAATACTCAGAGCGTTTTTGTTATTGTTTTGCCCTTGATAATAACGGGAAGTGAGGTTTGCTCTAAACACAGGTACAGGAAAGGAAATAATGAGGTAAACCTGATGTGAAAATATTTATCTAATTTCCCCTGAGGTGGCGAAGACAGCCCCATTCCAGATCATCACAGATGCTGAGGACCACCCCCACCCCCAGTCTTTCAGGTGTAAGCACATGACCAGCCTGGAGGTCCCTGGTCCGGCCAAGGTAACTACTGTCTGCTCCAGGTCAAGGGTATCTGGTCCTTTGTTTCCATTCCTCAGCTCCCACTGAGGCACTATCCTACCATCTGTGAATCTGGAGTAACCGTCCTCCTGACACTGATGGAAATGACTGAATTCCAGTGAATCAGATACAATTTGATTCTAAAATGCTGACAGCGGGGCTGATGAAATAAGTGAAGCAGTGTGTTCTGTGAATGAAGACCAGGTTCAAGATCGGCAAGGGCTCCAAGGGAGGTTATTTTGAAAGAGGGCATTTCAAGATGTCGGTGTCTGCAAGTGGGATAATCCAAAACTTGTGTATATGTTTTGAAGACGGTAAAGGAGAGATATTTATTACCTTTCCACAATTTAAGATGTTCTATTGATTAACTTACGATTACTTTATCAACCTATAAACTATCTGTCATAATTCTATGGTGGTAAAGTGACGCTAGTTCCTTTTCTTGCATCTGATTCTCAGGTGTTAAAATTAGTCTGCAGGCACATGGAACTCAATGTCTATTTATGCATCACACAGAAATGCATGTTTAACATGTTACTGCTGTGAACTATGACAGAGAAAACAGATGACTGAAGAGCAAATATATTATCTTAAGGCTGGGCAATGGTGCTGGAGAAAAAGAATATGACACCTCTTCTTTTATATCCGAATCCTGGTGAAACCACTTCATCGTTTGAGTATGATTTTTCACTTGTTCACTTTCTAGTCCTGTGATTTACATATCATATTTATATTACCTATGGCATTCTTTTAGTCCTATTTGCCTCATTAAATCACACATTGTCTCTCCACTTGAGAACTGTATCAAGTCTTTTCCATCAGACTGCATTTTTTGAAGAGCTGAACAATTCTCTCCTTCTTGGATAACATTTCCCTAACACTATACTATTACTGTACCAAATAACGCTTTCAGAATTTATACTCTCCAGTGAGTTCCTTAAGAAAGCCAAAGTCTTTGCTTTCATAAAGTCAATTTTATACTTCATTGGGTTTGTTTTCATGTGGATAGCTTACATGAGATAAGGAGATTTCAGTGAATTGAAATAATATGCTGGTGTTGAAGGTCCTCACTAAAGAATCGCACGATCACGGTCGAGCCAGGCACAGGATGTATCGGCAGAATTTCAGGTTATCGAAGCCGCTACAGAATATTTCCTTGTCATTTTCCCACAACTGGGAAGGAATTTTTATTTGGGGACATAACACTGCGTTTTGCATCCAATAGTAGAGTGTCCTGAGAATCCATACCAATAACCCACGCAAATGTGTCCAAAATAGTTGACTGATATTAGAAAGTTTATTTCATTGCGTGCTTTCAGTTATTAACATCTTTAGCCCAGGAGCACTCTCTAGCTAGGGTAGGAAACCCAGAGGGAAGAGAGAAAGTGGAAGAAGGAGACAACATGGGCTTCCCAGCTGGTGAGCAGCAAGACAACAGAGAGAAAACATGTTTGGGTGTCAAGGCAGATGAGAGTAGGAAAAACATCACCTCCTCCTTCCTGGAGGTGTCCTTACACTACGGAAGCTCTCAGGAACATCACACAGCCAGAGAAAGGAGGTGGAAGGGTCCCACCAGGCTGATGGGCACAGCCCCTACTGTAGAAAACACAATGTTTTTTTTAAGTTATATTTATTGTACAAATGATTTTTGGACTGGGATGCATGCCTCCAAAAAGAGACATAATAAGAAACAAGAAGTCTGTTGTTGTTTTCTATTAACAAACATCTAGCTTTAGGATACCTTCATAACAAGAGATAGCAAGACAGCGGTCCTAAGGGGGAAGCAGGAGATAAGTGAGTGACAGGAAGGAATTACAGAGGCAGCAAAGCAAACACCTCCCGTTTCAAGTCTGGGGCCCTGACCATAGTTACAACAACATGGGAAAAGATATTCTTACTTTAAATGTACAATTAAAAGTAGAATATTCAAGACAAACAGCATTTTAATCAATCAATGATTCCATATTGGTTCCCAATTCTTGTGGACAAGGGAAAACACACACATACAAGGTAAGGTTCTTGCCCCCAGACAGTACCTCAGTAGCAGGTGAGAGAGGAGTGATACAAACAGAAGTTGGGGGCAGTGTGAGATAATTATTGTAATGGTGGAATAGTCAAAATGCCAAAAAGTTAAAAGAAAATCCTTTCGACTTCTTGAGTCATTGGGACAGGAATCAGGGAATAGGTGGGCTTTGATCTGGACCCACTGGGGATGAGTAGAATTATATTATTCAGAGATGGTAAATAAAATTCTTAAATCTAAGATGTAAGCATTCCTTGTGGAGGCTCTAATCCAAATCCCTCCCTTTGCAGATAAGAAAACAGAATAACACTACAAATACCAGTGCTCTGTCAACAGAAAATGCTTTCCCATAATACTTTGCACTTTACTAAGCTCATTTCAAGGAGACAGCTTACTAAAAAGGAAGGAATGTTTTCTAAGTTCTCCTGTGACGACCTCTTGTTTGAGAAACGACACCCACGGTTAATGGAATCAAATTTAAAACTCCACATTAAGATTCAGGAACCTATCCTGAAGTTATGCATGAATTTTAAGAGTTGAGAAAGGAGGAAAAAAGAACAAAATACAACTGAGAAAACACAGCATTTCTAAGATTTGGGTGATCAATGTAAAAAACAGATGAGCAGAGAATGCTTGACTGATAATATACCATTTTGTTATTCATGGATTGGTTTGATTTTTTTATGGAAATGAAGACAATTATTAAACTTGCAATATTATCTTAAAGACAAATGAAATAGGAAAAGAAAGTACTTTGGAAATCTGGCAGGAACATGTGATCAAGTTGTTTAAAAAGGAATTGTTTTAAGTATTTCTTCACGATGTTTCCTGATACATCACCCCCAAGCCGAGTTGTCCAAGGGAACATTTTCCCCCTTCCTTACTGTCAATCTCTAAGACTTGTGTCATCTTAAGATCAGCATATAACATCTGTCTTTAAACTTCTGTTCATCCTAAAGTGAAACACTCAGAATTTAATATAATTATTTAATATAACATTTCCAAATATAGTTTACAAAAAGGGAGTACATTTTGTTCACCAACCTACGAGATTTTTCCGTAGAAAGCATTCCACAGTGCCTGAACTAACAGGTAGCAGAATTTGCCACTGGTATACTTTCCCGCTTTCAGTAACTCTATGTATCCTGATCTAGATTGGAGAAAATGTTCACTTTGGAATGATTTTTCCATTAACTAATTGTTCAGACAACGGCACATAGGAATTTCATTCAATTAAAAAATAAAAAATTCAGACTTGCATATAATTCTACTTATGATATTCTAATCATGCAAACATTTTCTTGAGATCTGACATCTTCCTTTTCATGTATTTTGTAATTTAAAGTCCTAGTATTATTCAACTAATAGATGTAATGATTAGTAAAAGAATAATTTTTCCAGCATCCTTTGATATTTGGAGTCTACCTCCCACTGATATTGACTTCTGACTTGTCCTCTGAATGTGCAAAAGGGTATATACCTTTCCTGACATTCATAAAGCTCATTTCATCTTCATAGTGCCTTTGAATCGTTCTCATCAATGACATACTGACAACCCTGTTTAAGAGCTTTAAATGTTGTCATCCACAAATGACAGAAGGGTTACAAACCCAACATTAGGAGGATGCAAAGGATAATTTCTCCATCTTCTTTCTGATAGGTCTCCAATTTTCTTATTTACCCAGTAAACACACACATGCATACATATCCCATCTATATAATTTAAAACTCACTGATACATCACTGGTTTTCCTTTTTCTCCTCTGGATCCTAAGCTGTAAATAGATTTTAGTCAATATTAATTATTAATTGTGTACATTTAGTCTAATTTATGGTTCTTGCCTGAAAGGACTGCAGTGAAGATACTGCAAACTTCTTTCTCAAGAGGGTAAATCCTCTTCTACAAGAAATTTACAAAAAAGAAAAGAATGACACAAGTAATGAAGTCTACTCAGACCCTATAAATAGTTGCAATAGCAATCACTCTAAAGTATGTTCTTTTACAGTATAGTTTTATTTCCATTTCCTCAGATTGATTAAAATGCCTATTGAGAAAGTATGCTTTCAAGCTAGGGTTGCACTGAGTGGAAGACAATTCAAAAATGTTTAGCCAGAAAGAGTTAGAAAGATTCAAAGGAGCATGTGCCTAATTGGTTTTAAGCCCCGCCCTTTTTACAGAATATTTCTAATGTACTGTAAAATAAGGGTACATTTTGAGTATACAGGTTCACAATGTTTTCTATTTATAATTCAGTCATTCAAACTATCATTAAGTGCAAAGTGAACTGAGTTATTTGCAACGTGCTCTCTTCAGGCTGGGTCTGTGAGGTAACAGGGCATTAGATAACAACCACTTCATCTAATTATTTACCCATTCAGAAGTAACGGAAGAGTCCATTACCATGAACAGTAATGCTGCAGCCAGAATCAATCAATCAATCAACCTTGGAACAATCTATATAAATCATGGAGATAATCAAAATGAGGACAGGGAGGGGGGAGAAACAACAGAACGAGAGGGACGGAGGAAAGCTGGGCAGAGGGCTCCCCATCACTGACTCCCTTCCCTTCCCATCTCACCTGCTGTAGCCTTATCTCACCTCTTGTGGGCATCCTGTTTCCACTGTCTCCAGACTGAGACTCCTGTCTCTCTTCTCTCCAATTCATCCCCTACACCAGAGCCCCTGAGTCAACTGTCTTCCAAATCATGCCCCCTCCCCAACCCCCCACCCCAGACAGTCTACATATGCAGAATGGAATGGAACCGGGGAGGAACTAAAACAATTATTGAATGCCTTATATGCGAGAGTGCCAAGTGAGTCCAAGCTTAAAGAAAAATACAGTGTCTGTGTGTCAGGAGCACAGAGCCTAGTAGAAAGCAGGGCCCCTGTTGACAAAATTGAAGCAAGTATTATATTTTCATTTTGTTTTCCTCTACGAGAAGCGTAAGAATATTCTATATGAGGAAAAAGGCATGGAAAGCAAGAGGAAGAATTTCTTGTTTGAGAAGATCAGGGAAGAATTCATAAAGGCCAGGGTAAATAAATTGGTTCTAAGTACCCTGATCAGAGGTTGCTACGGTGTAACTGTGGGTTGTTTTGGGGGCAGATCACACAGAGGGGCAAATGCTTGAGCAAAGGTACAGGTGAAATACTGATCCTTTTTACTATATAAGCCTAGAATAAACATGGGTCCATGAAACTTAGAATTCTCTGTGGGTGTGATTCACCTTTTTTTAAAGAGTGTTTTTTAGAGCAGTTTTAGATTCACAGCAAAATTAAGAGGAAGGTACTGAGATCTCCCACACGTACCCTGCCCCACAGGTGCACAACCACCCCCATTATCAACATGCCCCACCAAAGTGGTACATGTGTTACACTGGTAAACCTACATTAACACATCATCATCACCAAAGTCTGTAGTCTACATTAGGGTTCACTGTTGGTATTGTACATTTTGAGAGTTTGGACAAATGTGTAATGATATATGTCCATCATAATAGTAGTCCAAAGTATCATCACTGCATTAAAAATTGTCAGTGTTCTACCTATTCATCCCTACCCACTTTAACCCCTGGCAACCACTGATCTTTACCGTCGCCTTAGTTTTGCCTTTTCCAGAATGTCATAGACTTGGAATCATACAGTATGTAGTCTTTTTAGATTGACTTCTTTCCCATAGTATTAAGCATTTAAGTTTCCTCTGTGTCTTTTGATGGCTTAACAGTACACTTTTTTTTCCTCTTTTTTTTCTCTTCCTTTTAGGTCTGAATAATATTCCATTGCCTGGATGTGCCTCAGTTTATTTACTCTTTTACCAATCAAAGGACATCTTGGTTGCTTCCACGTTTTGGCAATTATGAATAAAGCTGCTATAAACATGTGTGTGCAAGTTTCTGTGTGGACATAGGTTTTCAAATCCTTTGGGTAAATACCAAGGCTCATGATTTCTGAACTGTATGGTAAGAGTATGCTTAGTTTTATAAGATTTTGCCAAATCGTTTGCCAAAGTTGACTGCACCATTTTGCATTCCCACCAGCAATGTGTGAGAGAGTTCCTGTTGCTCCACATCCTCACCAGCATTTGGTGATATCAGTGCTCTGGATTTTGGTCATTCCAACAGGTGTGTAGAAACTTAATATCTGACTTAAAATATCCATATACCTAACATTCTTCCAATCAGGTTGTGCTAATATAACATAAAAGTGTAAAATCATGGAGAGACAAGGATCAAGGTAAGTGTAGAAGAGAAAAAAATCCTGAAGTGATGTATTTCATTTGGACACCAAATTTAGAGCCAAATTTACTTGTGACCAAAAAAAAAAAAGGAAATAGAATGAGCTCTATAGTGCTTATTCAGTCAGTCACAAATATGTATGGAACAATTAGTTAATCATAGATAATAGACCAGAAATCACTATTTTGCACACTGGAGACAACGTCCTCATGAAAACATCCACAAGTCCTATTTCACAGACCAGAGGAGATACTACAAAAATATGTTTATGGCAATATTCCACATATAAGTGATATGATGTTTGTGTTTCTCTGCCTGACTTACTTCACTTAATACGATAATCTCTAGGTCTATCATGTTGCTGCAAATGGCATTATTTCATTCTTTTTTATGGCTGAGTAATATTCCATTCTATACATACGACATCTTTTTTATCCATTCATCTGTGGATGGACATTTAGGTTGTTTCCATGTCTTGGCTATTGTAATAGTGCTGCTATGAACAGAGAGGTTCATGTACCTTTTTGAATTAGGATATATGCCCAGGAGTGGGATTGCAGGATCATATGGTAACTCTATTTTTAGGTTTTTAAGGAACCTCCATACTGTTCTCCATAGTGGCTACACCAATTTACATTCCCACCAACAGTGAAGGAGGGTATTTGTAATAAGTCTTTAAAGAAGCCCACAAAAATTTTTAAAAATAATTTTGAGAATCAAATTAAATACAATATAAATGTTGTGCATTTTTGAAACACAAACTAAATCTTGATAGCCTTGATGTTAAAGTTACTAAAATAAACAATGATATAATCACATAGATATAAACACACTCACAAATGTGTGTGTTTGCTCATCTTGCAACATGATGTATATTATTGGATTAGTAACAAAACGTCCCCGAGTCATGAGTATCAAGGGGGAAAACTGAAGGCAAATTGGGATGAAAAGGTGACAAGGGAAAGCAGACGGTGAAACAGATTAAAGAGAGACATGAAGATGGATGCTGTGGAAACAACCTTCTTATTTTAGTTAATTAGTAGGGATTTTTAATTTAATTTTTTCTCCTGGAGTTGCCCAGGTCGTTTCTCACAATATTCTGAAGAATAAGATGTAGGGATAAACTCATAACGACCGACTTGCAAAGATATTATCCCTGGACCATGAAGGACACCAAACTCTCAAGGGTGAAACGAGAGAGAAGAACCAGGAGAGGACTCTGAATCCCGTTTGCACACTGGTCACCACGACTCCTCGGTGTGTGTGACACACAGAGCAAGAGCGTGTCCCAGTCCCAAGGCAGCATCTCTGGGCTTGCACTCAATACACAAATTTACATTCCACTGGGAACAAGCCGAACCAGTTTTCTAGGGACTGAGGAGCTTCGTGGTTGCAGGACTTCAAGCTAAAATCAGGACAGTTTCAGGCAAAACAGGACAGTTGGTCCCAATGTGCATGTGTCAATTACTAGAACACTGGACTCAAAATCTAGCTAAAGGAAAGCCCAACTTTCTTCTTCAGACATTCCTGTGTAACGTTTCTACAGTGGGCACAAAGCCAGAAGCATAACTTGGACAACATTCATCACTTAAGCTGTTTGAACAACCGAATGGCTATGAATCAGCTGCACACCACTGAAAAACATAAGTTTAAAAACTCACATATGTATCTCCAGCCCCAAACACTTTCTCGCGTTCCACACCTTCACACCCAAGAGCCTGCTGATTACCCCAACGTTTATCACAGCACAGGCCTCTCAAACTCAGCCAGTCTGAAATGAAACAGGATTAACCAAACCCCAACCCCAATCAGCTTGTCTTTGGACCCTGCTTCAGTAAATGGCATCACCTTTCACCCAGATAACCCAACAAGAGCCGCAATTCGTTCCTGACTCTGCTTGCTACCAGATCCAGCCAATCACCAGATTCTGCCTTAAAACTCCAAGTTCCCTCATCCACTTCCACTGCTGCCACTTCCCGAGGCACTCAGCACTGCTCACAGCTGGCCAACCCGTCCCAACTTCAGGTGGCATCAAATGTACACTCTTTTCCACATCCTTGCCTTGAGGTGTGCGGCTTCATCTTCCCTTTCTTCTTGTTTACTGAGCACATTCCTCTTGGTTCGAAAAATTTAGCTGAGACCTGATGTCTAGGGAACGTTTGGTGGACACTCAGCTCTACTTGGGCCTTCCGCGGCTTGTGTTTGATGGCTCAGCTTCCCTACTCCCTACAAAACTGCAAGTCCCTTGGAGGCAAGAGCAATGTGTCACCTGTCCCTAGCCTCCAATGCCGAGCACTGTCGCCCAGAACTGACCCTACGCAGGACTGAGTGGGGCTGGCTGAAGGAGGAGAACCCAGGAGGGCAGAGCCGGAGGAGAAACCAGGCAGCTGCCATCACAGCAAGCCTCCCAGGCCCTATGATCTGGGCGTTTTTCCTACTTAATGTCTGTTCTACCCCAAACTTGTGGTAAGTGGTAAGGGGTTAAGAATACACTTGTTTAAAGGACCTACTGTATAGCACAAGGAACTATACTCAATATTTTATAATAACCTACAAGGGAAAACAATCTGAAAAAGCATACACACACACACACACACACACACACACACACACACAGAGAACTGAGTCACTTTACTGTACACCTGAAACCAACACACTATAAATCAACTACGCTTCAATAAAAAAAAAAAAACAAGAAAAGAATACACTTGTTTACAGAAAACAAGTGAAATATCTAGTCATTCTAAATGCTCATCCAGAAGTCAAGAGCCTCTCAATCACAGGAAGAACAAAACTTTTTGATATTTTATTCTGAAAGAAACTGAATCTGAATGAGTTCAAACTGATGAGACTACAGAAATGTAAGTTTCACAAACCCATCTCTAGCCAGATTTACAAAGTCACGTAAACCTTGCTTCTACGTGGACCTGGAAAAGAGAGTTTAAAAGTGATGCCATACCCAACACAGGTCTACCTTCTACGAGGAGCAGCGCTATCTTACTGCGCCAGGACAGCTTGTCATCACTGTCATCAGGACGATGTCGCCACATGTAAGGTAGGAAACCGACTGCTCCATGAGAATGTTTTCTCTAGGTCCGACACATAACAAAGGACAAAATAAATATAAATACACACACTAATAGGAGGTCTGATATCAAAGAGCATTTGGACAACAGCGAAAAGGAAAACATTACTTCAGAATTAAAGATGCAATAAACTCTTTAATGACGTTTATTTTCTGCTGAAATATTTCAAAAGATTCTTCCACAATACTCTTTGGCTATCTTATCAGGTAGGAAATCAGGACAATGGCAACTCCACAATGGATTCTTACATAAATTAGCAACAAAGAGGCTGCCAAATCCATTCGCCAGGCAAACTAAGTGGCAATCTCGGGAGGTGGGAAATTCTGGTCATCAACTTTGGATACATTTTATGTCCAACTCTCAGGTGTGTAGTCAGAGGCACACATTGGAGACACACCACCCGGCACAGGGCCACCTCACACTGTATCACACCTACGAGCAGAGGCAGCTGACCTCCCTTTGTCTCTTCCACTAGGCAACACAAGATGTGACTCATTTTACGAATTATTACCTCCTGCTTGTCACACCATACTGTTGGCCAATAAGTGACAGATTTAACTGGGATCCTTTAAAAACCATCTTCTTTTCTTTTTCAGGAAGAAAACTAAAACACGCAATTGATGTAAGGTTTCCGAGGACAAAGAGTACCTTGCTAATCTCCTTACCCTCAACACAATACACTCTCCTCATTAGATTCTACAATACCAGTATTGATTAAAACAACTTTAAAAGTATTAATTGCACACTTACAGGAAGGGCATTATGCTGAGGGCTGAGAGAGCTAGCAGAGCACAGCACCTGTGTTTTGAAAAGGGAATGATCTGTACTTTATGCAAGAGATTTCTGACGCTCGAAGCAAAATCCACTTTAAAATGCAAGGTTGGCATGCAACAGGCAGGACGTTATTTGGGACCAAAGGCTAAAGGAAATACTGAATAAAGACTACAATAATATCAAGAAAACTGTTGGAACATGAGTTAAAACAACTTATCTGTCACTAATCAAATAGAAACGTACCAAGTACAATATATCGACTCACTGTAAAAATTTTTTTCTTGCAAAAAAAGAGTAATAATAATAATTGTCAACAGTTATTGGGCATGATCCTTGGAAAGCTGTCAATTCTTAAAAATGTTTATAATATACGTAGTTCGGTAGTTACATCACTTTGGATAAAATTAAAAGCAGAGCTATCTTCTCACAAACACTGCTGTACTGAGCAAAGGAGGTATTTAACTTATTGAAAATTCAGTGACAGAGGGACCGTGAAACCAAGGAATCCATCTGACGAGCACTGGCCCTGGAGGAAAAAAAGATCTGGAGCCCCCTGCTGGCCAGCCTTGACTCCACACTCCGCTGCCTCACGGGGAGCTAGCAGCCTGATGAGATACATACAAGGGACTCAGGCAGGGGCTATTTCCCACCTGCCATAAAATTAACTTAATACCTTAGGGACTGTGAAGTCTGGACCCATGCGCACAGCTGAAGGAATCCTGACTGAGACTGTCATGGACTTGGGCTTCAGATTGAGCAGAGAAGCCTGTATTTGAAGCCAGTTTCCACTACCTGTTCATCCTGAGCAAAGTGATTATTCTCATTTTCAGGAGATCTTTATGAGCTCTGTAAAAATGAATGTGATAATTCGTGACTCCCAGGTTCATAGGAGGATTAACCTTCACATCAGAGGTGCCCAGCATAGAGTAAAATTTAAATGATGGCCACTGTTCTTATTTTTTATTGCTACAGAGGATCCCCATAGTTTTTAATATTGCAGTGTGTCTTTCACAGACCTGTAGTTGACATGTGCTATCTAAACCAATGTGAAGGGGAGTTTGGAATCTGTATTTCTCATTCTCAACCAAATAGTTTTATCTATTTGCTCATCTTGCTTACACATCCCCTTTGCATCCGGTCTTACTAAGGCTACTTTAGTGCTTGGGGAGTATTTTAGAATCAAGAAAGGGGCTTGGGGAAGAAAAAGTAGTGATTGGAGCTTCCTAAGACCTAAAAGGGGGTGAAGAAACATCAAGGAAGAAACAGCTAAGCAGAAAGGAAAAAAGCACAGTGAATTAAAAATTCTGGTGCTATATGAAAAGACCATGTAGAGTTTTATAATGAAAGTAAAAGCTAGAGTTTCCTATGGAGTTTAGAAAATTTGAGTTACACACTAGATGTGCCAGTTAAATTATTGCCTCTCACCTTCAAATCCATCCTCCATTACCTGCTCTGTGATAAAGAAGCTGAACATTGTAAATGTTTCTCTTTAGTTTTAGTAGTTGTAGTTTCAGTGATCTGATACTTTCATAGATTATAATCCACTTAAAGTTATTATAAAATACTGGCTCTATTCCCTGTGCTGTACCATACATCCTTGTAGCTTATTTAGTTGATACACAGTAGTTAGCACCTCTTAATCCCCTACCCCTATGGTGCCCTTCACTCTCCCTGGTGGTAACCACTAATTTGTTCTCTGTATCTGTGAGTCTGCTTCTGTTTTGTTATATTCATTTGTTTGTTTCCAGCAATTCCATTCCTGAGTATATACCTGAAGAAAACAAAAACACGAATTCTAAAAGATACATGTACCCCAGTGTTCATAGCAGTATTATTTACAAGAGCCAACATATGAAAGCAATCTGTCTACCAACAGATAAATGGATCAAGATGTGGTGTACACACACACACACACACACACACACAGGAATATTACTTAGCTATAAAAAAGAATGAAATTTTGCCATTTGCAACAACATGGATGGACCTGGAGGGTATTACACTTAGTGAAATAAATCAGACAAACATTTTATGCTAGCACTGATATGTGGACTCTCCTGAATGTTCTTTTATATTAAAATTTCTCTGTTCAAATTAGTCTATGGTTTCCGTATCTTGAGTAGATCCTTCTTGCTCCTCTAGATACCAAAACTGTAATAGTCAACACTGGAAAGGAATGTGGAAGCTGAAATAATAAATTTGGCATACAGATAAATGGTTGCAGAATAATATAACAATGAGATACAGTGAGGAATTCCTTTCTTTTGTTTTCTTTTTTTTTAACATATGAGAGTTGGCATGAAATGTTGTTGTATCAGTTATCACAATAATGAAATTAGAGAGCTATGAATAGTTATTAACAATTTATACAAATTAATCATATGATAATGATTCTTATCTGCTGGTCTGTAAAACAATCTGAAGTGAGAGACTAGTATGGTTTCTGTTGCTAAACATGTATATAATTAGAATCACATGATAAAAATTCTCTATAGTATGAAGTATAATAAACACATTCTCTTCTTAGTGTTAAAAGCCACTGCCACTTTTTACATGACAATTTTGGGGAAGATGTAAGAGAGGAAAAAAAAATTTTTTTTTAATAAATAAAAGCACCATTACAAGAAATCAAGAAGTTTATGCTTTGTGTTCTCAAAATTCCTTGTCTGAAACTAAGCACAAATGCAACAAGGTAATTAGATAATATTATTTCTTTATTAATGAATATAATGCTCTCCTTTTGCTACTTACAAAAGAGACATTATTGAGACATTATTATTATATGTATTTTAGAATGAAATGATTGGAGATATTTATTTTAATAATTAAAAAATTGAATCCAGAGCTCTACTTCCAGAATGGTGGCAGGTGGGACACCAAGTAAGTGCCCCACAGCAGAATAACCATGATGGGTATGAAGTGTAAGAAAAATATAAACATCTCTGGAAATTGCAAGAACATAAAGTAGAATAAGGAACATTTGATCAAGAAAATCTGGTTTATTTGCAGAAACTAACATAGTGATCCTAAAATTTATAAAAATAGTCATAGGATCTAGAAGAACCAAAACAATCTTGAAAAGGAGAAAAAAAAATTAAGGACTCATGCCTCCCTATTTCAATACTTTCCACAAAGTTACAGTAAACACGACTGTATTGTCCTGGCATAAAAATAGACATATTAATAAACAGAATTCAGGACCAAGAAATAGAACCTCACATTTATAGTCAATTTATTTTTGACAAGGATGCCAAAACAATTCAAGAGAAAAAGAACAGTGTTTTCAACTAATGGCTCTGAGAAAAGTGTGTACCCACAATCAAAAGGATAAGAGTGAATCCCTTCCTCACACCATGCAAAAAATTAATTCATAATGAATCATAGACCTAAATGTAAGGAGTAAATCTTTGTAACCTTGGGTTAAGCAAAATCTTCACAGATATGACATCCAAAACAACAACAACAAAAAATTGGACCTCATCAGAATTAAAAACTTTGCATTTCAAATATCAAAAAAGTGCGAAGACGACCCATAGAATTGGAGAAAACATTTACAAATCATACACTATGACAAGGGATTCATATCTAGAATATAGAAGTATCTCTTACAAGTCAGCAATAAAGACACATTACTCAACTAAAAACTGGGCAAAAATTGTGAATAGACACTCGTCCAAATAAGACATACATATGGCCAAGAACACATGAAAAGATGCTCAACATCCTTAGCCATGAGCAAAATGAAACCAAACCCATAATTCGTTCACATCTACTGGAACAGCTACATTTAAAAAAAAAAAAAAAAAGAGAGAGAGAGAATTAAGTGTCGGTGAAGATGTGGAGAGACTGAAGCACTCATGTAGTTGAATGAAATGTAAAATGGTGTAGCCATTTTGGAAAATATCTACAAGTTCCTCAAAATGTCACCATATGATTCAGCATATCCCCTCCTAGTTACATACCCAAGAAAAATGAAAACATTTTTCACACAGAAACTTGCACACAAACGTTTATAGCAGCATTTTGCATAATTGCAAGAAGTGGAAACTTATCAGCCGATAAGTAAATGTGATGTATATCCATAAAATTGAACATTATTCAGAAATACAAAGAAATGAACTACTGATTCATTCATGAATGAACCTTGAAAACATTACGCTAGTAAAAGAAGCTAGTCAAAAAAAGACCACACTCTGTATGACTGCATTTAAATGAAATGTTCAGAACAGGCAGATCCATAGAGACAGAAAAGAGATTAGTGTTTGCCTGGGGCTGGAAGGGTTGAGGAAAAACCGGTACAGGGTTTCTTTCTGAGTTGATGAAAATGTTCTAAAACTGTGGTAATGGCTGCATAATTCTGGGACTATACTGAAAACCATCAATTGGTACACTTTAAATAGGGGAATTTTATGGTACGAATCATATTTAAAACGACTATTATTAAAAGGAAAAACAGCTCAGGAGTAGAGAATTGAGGGTAATATAGGATACTGAAATTCAAGTTGACTCTAATTCCCACTTGCAAGTTATTTATACCAAAAGACACCTACATTAATTAAGTTTGAGAATTAAAAAAAAATTGAATGCAAAACACCCGCATTAATTCATTTGAGAGAGAATAAAGAACAGTGGCCAGAAGACTTGGTTTTCCAAAGGGAGAATCAGATAGAACTCAGAATCTTCAGACTGGTGAGCTTGTCTCTCTGCCTGGACTCCATTTCTCCCCTAATTCACTTAAAGGATTCTTATTGAGTCTCCCCAAGTCCAGTTCAGATGTCGCCCCATTTTCCTTAACCCCTTCTCAAGCATAGGTCTTCCTGGGCTACTGGTTATATATCAGTTTATGTAATTATACATACCGATTTATATATGGATAGAATGATATATGGATGCAACACCATCTTTATTGTTAAAAAACGGTTGGCTAGTATACATATAGCTGGTTCACTTTGTTATATAGCAGAAACTAACACAACATTGTAAAGTAATTATACTCCAATAAAGATGTTAAAGAAAAAGAAGAAAGTTGGCTAATCTAATTTTTCTTTTTTTTTTTTTTTTTTTGTATCCATACCCATTGGATCATTGGCATTCATTGCTTAAACGAGAGTCCTTTTGTCCTTTTGGGGAGAGAATGGATCTAGGCAATAGAAATACGTACCTCACTCAAGGAGGGAGCATAATTCCCTCTGGCACTATGGGAGTAAAGTGGCTCATAAGCCCAATTCACATCCCATTCCACTCTCAGATGTGTGCTAACACAAAGGGTCAATTCTAGACTTACTCACATCTTAGTATCGCGTTGGCCAGAGTTCCTTCAGTTAATGAATACGCTGTTCAATAAAGTTCTTGGTGAAAATGAAAAATGTCTTATTTTTACTTGAAACTGAACTTCTTTTGTGTGTGTGTGTGTGTGGTACGCTGGCCTCTCACTGTTGTGGCCTCTCCCGTTGCAGAGCACAGGCTCCGGACGCGCAGGCTCAGCGGCCATGGCTCACGGGCCCAGCCGCTCCGCAGCATGTGGGATCTTCCCGGACCGGGGCACGAACCCGTGTCCCTTGCATCGGCAGGCGGACTCTCAACCACTGCGCCACCAGAGAAGCCCTGAACTAACTTTTTTGACCAACCCAATATTATGTGCACCAACATGGATTGGCAAGAGCAGGGTAGAGGTCAGACTGTGGAGTTTAGGAAGTGAGAGGATTTGAGCCAGTGACCCTCGGTTCCCCACCATCTGTATAGAGTGTGAAATAGATGGAAACACTTATGTTAGCTTGTGAAACAGCTAGCTGTTGAAAAAGAACTTGAAAAAGAAGGGAGGACCAATGTATCCCAGGCAACAGGGACCACAAATAGCATCTCCAGTCTGGATGGCCCAAATCCAGCAGCCTGACTGAAGTTCTACTGGGTTAATAGAATCAACAAGAGCCTAGGTAGACTGCCTACTCATCAGAAATAAGTAGCCAGGTTCTATGGAATCCATCCTCATTTCTAAAAGAATAGATCACAGATCATTTCATCTGTGGACACTATGACCCAGAATGAAAAGACATGAGCAGGTCCCAAAGATCTAGCAACATGAGATTTATCTCAAGTGGAGTTCAGCACAGAAAAACATTGAACCAGACATACTTCTTCCCACTGTCAGGATGTCTCAGTAGCTTTTCTTTTCGTTTTCTGTGCCCTGATACTATCTTAGGAAAAGAAAAGCAGGGTAAAGAAGAGAAACCCCAGAATGCTGAGAAATTACTCAAGAGATTAGGTTTGCTTGGAATGTAAGTTTTCACTGGGAGAGACTCACAGTTAATTTCCAGGTATAAGTCTAACAATATCGCCCCAGGATGAGGCCAGATACAGAAAATAGGTACTTTTACATTGAAGTTTACAATGGTATGTCACTCACGTTTTGTTTCCAGTGCCTAGTCCCAGGTCCATCAAAGACACTAGGACATACTAGTGAACAAGACAGCCTGTATGCGTCTAAAGTTTACATTTTAAAGGAGTAGAGAGGTAGTCAATAAATGTTTACTGAAGATAAGTAAACAAATATTCTTGGGCAAAAGTCTATTTTATTGCACTAAAGGAGCCATGTAAGTTCAATTTTCACACTATTCAACCTCGCCATATGATGCTAAAGAAACAAGATGGTGGGCGTTGCTGACTGAGATATGGCTGCCTTGCTCCCAAGAGGCTCCCAATAGTGGGGCGTCATGAAAGCACACATGATGCCTTCAGCTAGACTAAGCTTTAGGCCAACTAATTCTTGACTCCAGACCCCTGACACCTCCCTTTTCTTGGAATTTATCTTACCTTAGAAAACCTGCAACTATCAACTTTTTCTCAGCCTCTTTGAGATTTAAATCTTTTCAAAAGCCACTTGTCAGTGTTACAGCAGAGAAATGTCTTTCTCAAGGACCTGGGAGTCATTCCTTTGAAATGCAATCAAAGCAGACACACGTGGCCAGATCAGCTGTAAACTCAGGAATAATTCCACCTGCTGGACCCTTCCCATAGAACAACATCCCCTCTGGGGTCCTCCAGCACCCCTCTGCTACTCAGCTACCTCACCTCTGCATTTAAAAACACTCTACCTTTTCTTTCAGCAGAGTTGAGCTAAGTGTTCTGGGCTCTCTCCTCTATTGCAATAGTCTTAAATAAAGTCTTCTTTGCCAGTTTAACTTTGGTGCAATTATTGCTTTGACACTAGACTGGATCACATAAAACAAAAGAAATAATGTAAACTTATTTCTTCCCTAATGGAATTCAAGAAAATACATTTCTGGAAGTGTTAACATCATGAATACCTCCTGATTATTATATAAACCTGGACTTCAGGATAAAAAATAGCCTGTTACTACACAATTATCTTTTGCTTTAGTAATAGTTGCTCTTACTAAAGTGTGTGAAATATAATGCACCATACTGAAAATAGGCTGAAACTGCTTTCCCAAATTTTCACTATTCTTTCTCTTTAAAGGAAATTCAAGCAATTGATTTCATTTCTGTATGTTTGTACTTCTTATCAGTCGCGAAAGCTGTGTCTGTTACTATGATTAGCCAAATGGTGATCTATACATACATCACTTTAAAATATGAGGCATAACATTTTGTAAACTACAGATGAGAGAAAAATAACATTGGCAAACAAACATATCAAATATTAAAAATCATGTATCTGATTTAAGTATTAATTAAAAATAAATGATAAAACAGTATTTTCTAATATATTAGTGCTAATATGACAAATTGCCTTTCCAATATGATGCTTTGATATGCTTTTAAACATGTTTAAGTTTTTATATGGAATATAACAAATACCTATTTCCCAACAATTATACCATATTTAACATTTGTTAAATTCTATAATGTGTTAAATTATATGTTAAATTACAGTCATGAAAACATCAATTGAAAGAAATAAAAAATATGTAGAAAAATAAGTAGGCATGAAAAATTTAAATCCAAAAAGCACATTTTGAAGAGGAGAAATATTCTCTCAAGATGACTTCAGCAATGAGATCTTCTATTATTTTTTAAATTATAATGAAATTTTACAATGTATTTTTACACAACTGAATCTCAAACTGCATGTGAAAATGTCCACATTCCCTTAGCTCTAAGGCAATGTTCAGCTGTGAGGTGCCTTCTAAACATCACTCGACTGGCCTTGGAAAAGCAACAAAAAGTCTGTCTCTTGGCAGAAAAATAAAAAGAAGAAAAAAAGTGATTAGCTTTGATTTCTTTTCATATTGCTACTTATTCTTGCCCCAGATTCTTTTAGAGTCAGGAAAAAAAAAAAAGGAAAAAGGAATTTTATCAAATCCTTCTATAAACAATGTTGAAAGTCATCCGTCAACAATTTCCTCATGTCTGTACAAAGCTCCCAGAGACTGGCTCCAGCTAATAATCTACTTCAATTCATATTTAATTAAACCAATTCATGGCAAGGAAATAAGGAGTCACTGTACAGATTATTTAATTGACCCATTACTGAATGTGAAATTCTTGCACCTGGATCAATTCAAAAGTCCTCATTCTCTGCTCATCCCTGCCGGTTTTTTCCTTAGACTTCCCAGCAGTCCTGCTTCTAAACTCTTATTAATCAATTGAGGCTGTTTGTATGCATGGAGATCACCCAAGGGATCTGACTGAGTGGAGAGAGATTCCAACTTACGAACAGAAAACTTCTTTCTCTACTTAACGTATCAAACCTGCTGAGAAATTGTAATTTCAGGGACAAAAATCCTTGTCTGCCTTTTTCTCTATAGCAACCAGTTAGTTATGACACTTCTTTCTGTTTTCCAAAATACGCTGTTACTTTCCACTACTTGTCCGTGTCAACCAAACCAGGTGCAAAGTAAAACATGGTAAACTTGGGCAAACTAATATATATTTTTTTAATGTCAAGCCCAGTGGTAAAACTACCAAAATATCTATCTTAGAGAATATTTTACATAATTCTGGGAATCTCCTTCTTATATTAAGTTAATTTAACAGTCTTTGGAAAATGGACTACAGAAAAAGTTGGAGAAATCAAGGAAAAGGAGGCCTGAGAAGCAGATCGATGTAGATGATTGAGCACTGGTTTTAGATTCTGTTCCTGAACTAACAAATTAACATTATGATTGAGCAAAGCTTGATCTTGAAGCTGTCAACTGTAGATTTCCGGAGTGATGATTCCATGTCTCACAGGGGTTACTACAATAGCCTCTGCCTTTCCTCCTGGCTCCTCCATCCTGTGTTCTGAAATCAATTATCCACACTGCTCCCAGGAAGAACTATCTAAAATGCAAATATTCAAATGTAACTCCTCAGTTTAAAGAAATTGCTACAGGGCTCCAACTTCTGTACCACAGCTTGCCTGCCAGGCTAAGTTAAGTGAAGCAGCAGGGGATGATGAGCCTGGAGGCCCGCCCTGGGGAAAGGAAGGGAGAACTCGCTGATCACCTGCTTTCAGCCAGAGAACCTGAGAAAGTATCATTTGTTATTGGGTTGGGTTACAGTCCTTTTTTAAGGCATTATCCAGTTAAAAAACAAATAAATAAAAACCCATTAAAGGACAAGAGAACATCCAAAGTCTTTAGTGCAGGAGGCAAGACCTACTTTGATGAGGATCTGGCCAAAATTTCAAGCCCTATGCTTTCAGCTCCAGGTATCCTGAAAGACTTACATCCTCTGAACGTGTATCGTTCTAGCCCTTCTTCTGTGAATGCACTTACACACTGTTTTCTCCCGGCCAAATCTTGCTTCATTTACTCATTCATGGAGCCACAGATGACTTTAATGTGTAAGCTGAAGAAAATTTTTTAAAAGTTCCATAGCCTTTGAAAGCTAAACGCATGCTTCTCTTACTCCTTTTCTGCGTATCTTGTAACAGTTGTGCTCAACTTAGCTTAGAGAACATTGCTAGGGTGAGTCCTACTCAAGGCTTCCTGCCACGTCTTAATCACCTTAGTGTGTCCTGTGCTTATCACATAATGGATAATCAATAATTATTGAACTGAATTTAGCCCAAAGGGTAATTGAATGATCAACTGAGCTAATTATAAATTAGAACAGTGTAAGGGATTTTGGAGTGCATTGGCTATTAGGAAGGGAATGCTGGAAACAATTAGGTGAGCACTGAAATTCTTTAAAGAGACAAACTTAATGAGCTTGACATACTCTGGGTGTGATTCTCTTGGCAGCAATGCTACAAGACAAGAAAGCTCAAAACACAGTATCAGGCTCTAACTGAAATTCTACTGGTAAAATCACAACTGTTTCCTACAAAGAAGCAAAAGAAGACCTGTTTGAGCAGATTGGTGTAGCCTCACCGGAGGTCTCTTGATGAGCTCAGACTATAGGGACCCAAGAGAGAAGGTGGGAAGGGCCACCTTTACTGAGAAGCAAATGCAGAGGAAATGCAGGGACCTATAAAACCGCTTCCCAGAGGTCTACATCCTAGGAGCCAGTGCTCTTGGAAGGGGCTGGGACTGGAGGGTGAGGCAAATCCACTTCCTGATTATCAGTCAGTGGGATTACAAGAAGCATGCATACCTTGCTTGGGGCTACAGGATATAATTCCAAAAGAGGAAGCAAAATGCCTGGTTTCAGGATCTTGTCATGTTATCAGATTAGGAGTATGATCTAGGGCTAAAAATTGTAGAACAGAAGACACAAAGTGAGCAAATTCAGATGAAGACAGGTGAGCAGATGTTAGAACCAGATCTACCCGCCTTGTCAGCCCAACTCAGTTCTCCCAGCAGCCAGTGCAGAAACCTCCCAGTTCAACCTTTCAAATGCACCCAATCACGTGCTCTCCACCACCTTCTACTGGAGTGAAACCCAAGTCCTTATCGCCACTCACGAAGCCATGACATTCTGGCCCTTGCTTTTCCGGAGCCCCCTGTCCTCTGGCCTCTGTGGTATTTTCAGCACAGCCAGGCATTCCGTCCTTCAGGAACACTCCTCTCTCCATGGCCCCTTCCTCTGGGCTTGCAGATGACTTGCCCCTCACCTCCTTCAACCCTTATTTAGTGCCAGTTTCTCCAACATGATTTTACCCAACTATCATATTTCAAGGTCACCTTCCCCCCCGAGGTGTTTCTCTCTTTTCCCTCTTTTATTTCTCTCTGTAGAATCATGACCTGAAGATAATTCCTTCCGCAAGATTAGGTGGGGCATGTAGGATACCAAAGGCTCATAGCAGGCACTACATAAATACTTAGCAAAATAACGAATGGATGAATGGAATTAATGAACTGCATTAAATGAAATTAAGCCTATCTAGACAAAAATTACATTTGAAAGAACTAAAAGTATATGTAGAACCAGATATTAATATAAAAATCTAACATTGGTCTACAGATAAGAGCTCATAAACTACTTTCCTATAAGTTACCTATCATCATGATGACATTAGTGAACTTCTATTCATGATCTCTGTGCAACTGTAGGGAAGGACAGAAAATAGAAGAGTGAGAACAAAAACAACAAAAGGTAAAAAAAGTCAGGAAAAAAAAAATCTGAATGAGTTTCAAGTGGACCCAGATTACTTTAGACAACCTTCCGTGCTTGTCTAAACACACACTGCTGCTTTGTCTAAATCTACGCTGTCTCCATGCTAAATCCTTTCATAATTTTAAGCAATTTTAAACTCTATAAATTGGAGATAACTCATAGCAATGTCACTGCTTCTATTCCGCAAACACGGAAAGGAATGTTTTTCAGGATTTCCTTCCTCCTCTCACAATAAGCCAGTTTTGTACATATGTGTAACTTATTTCAGCATTACATCCTGCTTACATGTGGGTGGTTTTTGAAATGTCTTTTGAATGATTTGTGACATCTTATTAATTTCCTTGTTAATTAATCTGTTAAATTTTTTGACATATTCATTTTATATTTGTATGAAGTACAGGATTATATCATTTTTAAATGATCATTTAACAGAACTGAACCGTTATCACATGCCAGGCCTTATCTAACTTAATCCCAACATGAACTACAGTGAAACAGAGCTTGGAAATAGTCTTGTGTTCCTCAGCTCACAAAAGTGGCGTCCTACTTAAGACAATCAAGAAAAACACATTTTACAAAAAAGTCAAGCATATTAGTAAAAGCTCGAAGAAGAAATAATTATCAGTACAATGAAGTATGTTTCTTAAAAACATTGAGATAAGCCTTTAATTTACTATTTGGGAAAGGTTACTAGACAGGTTGACCATGAGAGTGTGACAGAGATTGTCAGCAAGTGGCAGAATTGTTCAGAAGATGCACGCATACAAGGTGGGAAATATGGCTGAATGGATGGTTATGTGGTTGCACAGTTACTCAAGAATGAGAACCACTTGGGACCTCCCTGGTGGTCCAGGGGTTAAGAGTCTGCACTCCCAATGCAGGGGGTACGGGTTCACTCCCTGGTTGGGGAACTAAGATCCCACGTACGGCACAGTGCGGCCACAAAAAAAAAAAAAAAAAAAAAGAAAAGAAAAAGAAAAAGAAATTAAATTTTAAACAGAAAAAGAAAAAAAAAAAGAATGAGAACCACTAAATGGTTTCATGATGATGCCCACTGGAAAGAGGCCACCGTCATGGTCCATGGAGGTTCAATCCAAATTAGTTGAAGGAACTAGCAATATTCTTCCTGGTACCTGGAGGAGGACTGCGGAACTTGAGGAAACATCATCTGTGTTCAAATAAACGTGTAGCTACTGTGTGGAGGGAGAGGTTTTGCAATCAGCAGGTGCTGTAAGGGGAGGACCCTGTAGCAGGGAAGCTGAGGCTTTCCATTAAGTCACTGGCTACGTTGGGATTAGCCTGGGCAAGATGGGGCTGAGAAAAATGAAGCTCTCAAGAAACTGGGGTGGCAGGTGATACAGACAGGTGTCCCAAATCTCTCCAGGCCTCTAATTGGTGTCCATCCTTGCCAGGTATGCATGTACCTCCCAGTTTAGCAAAAATCCTGTCGAGATGGATTAACCAGGAACCACCAGCCCTGACATTTCCTCTTAATAACTTTCTACCCACTAAGTCCCCACGGCTTGGCTATAAACCCCCCCCTTGTCCACTCTGTGTTCAGAGTGAGTCCTGTTCTATGCTGAGGTCTCTTTTCTCCGATTGCAATAGTTCCTAAATAAAATTCACTTTTACCACTTTAACCACTGTCAAGCTGTGGCTCTCTTTAACTGATATTCGTTTTCAAATGTTTATTATTAGCAACTATAATTGAAACGTAACATTATGTGAAAAACCGGGAACTTCCATGAGACATCTATGACAAACATTGTAAACTGCATCACCTTTTACATTGTGAAATGTAAAGTTCCTATTTAAAGTGATTTCTGTGCTCAGAAAGGGATTGTGGGAGGTTCCCAGCAGTAGGAGAGACACTGAGGAGTGTCTCCAAAGTGTATAATGAAACAACCCTTATCTAACTACGGATTTATCTAAAAAAACTGTTACTCATTAGAGTTCTGTACTTTATGTGAGAAGTTTTAAGGTGTGATATTTCGTTAACATACATTGTACTATAATTTTTTAGCCAAACACTTATTTCAAGGGGCCAATTTAACTGTCACGTGATAGAAATGAGATGTAAATGCTACGACTGAAATGTTTGTATCCCCTCAAAATTCATATCTTGAAAGCCTAAACCTCCAGTGTGCTGGTGTTAGGAGGTGGGGCCTTTGGGAGGTTACTAGGTCATAAGCGTGGAGCCCTCATGAATGGAATTACTGTCCTTAGAAAAGGAACCCCACAGAGCTCCCTCCCCCATCTGCCATAAAACCTACTCACAAGGGTGTTCATATTCACAAGCCTAGTGCCTATAATCCAGCATAGGTGGAAAATCTTCCTTTCTTCTTTCTCTTTTTATATTTTTCCACTCACCAAAAAAAATCACTTAATTTTAATACTGAGAAACTTCCTTGGAAGTGCTTATTTCCTAACGTCCTCCTAAAGTTAAAAACAGTAAAAAGCAACTCAAGTCAACATGAATTGCCTCCCCATCACATTATATTTTTACATTTTCTAAGCTGTGAGAAACAGTGAGATTTGAAACACAAGTACAAAATACTGAAACACATTGTAAAGGCAAAAAATATACTCTAAGTCAATGAGTTACAAATGAAAAACTGAATCAATATTTCCTGCATTAGTTTTTCCTTCCAAAGATCTAAAAAGCATATGTATAAATCAAAGAAAAATTCGACGGACTGCCTTCTGTTCTATTTACCAATATTGATGACAGAAAATAGCTTTATAAATGAAGCAGAAAACTATAATTGGCAGAGAATAATATGCTGCCAAAGAGTGAACCGCTTCACTTTCTAAAGAAGTTAATTTTATGTGGTTATTAAGCATGTTAAGGGACTACTCGGAAAGCTGATTCTACTACAAAATGCACCAGCCACGAGAAAGGCACAATATGTAGGATATAACAAATGTTAATGCCATTGAAAAAAATGAAATATTATTTGGTGAATATGTCAATATATTTTGTACACTTCGACATCATATACAGTCTTGAAATCATGGCTGGACTTAAAGGCAGGGCAAATGAAAATCTAATTTAATCTCCGACAGTTAGGAACTGCTCAACGTTAACTGATTCACTAATTTTCCTCATCCTCAGTTTATTCAGAGCCCAAATAGGGACAATGACACCTATTCTACAGCACTGTCATGATGCTTAGAAAAGTTAACGTACATCAAAGCACACAGAATACGGCAGACATGCAATGTTATCTGATTTTTGCAATGTCTAAAGAAATAAAAAGGATGCAGTAAAACTCTACTGTTCTGGCCTATGGAAATTACAGATTTCTGTAACCTCTTGAGATTTTGCAGATTTATTAAGTAATGCAAAGAGCATTAAGACACAGAGTTTGCAGGCCTGAGAGGATGTCCTTGGAGTTAAAGGTTAGCATGACCAATGCACTGCCTTGCTAAGAAATCAGGGTTCTGTTTGTCTGCTTGTGTGATTTCCTTTCGGTAAATACAAAAAAGGAATTTACTACCATTGAATAACTGTACTTTCCCGCCTACATCCAGTTACAAAATTGAGTAGCTGTAGCATTCTTTTTTTTTTTAATTTTTTTTAACATCTTTATTGGAGTATAATTGCTTTACAATGGTGTGTTAGTTTCTGCTTTATAACGAAGTGAATCTGCTATACATATACATATATCCCCATTTCCCCTCCCTCTTGCGTC
>NC_041233.1:112548114-112549916 GCF_002837175.3 Physeter macrocephalus
AAGGATCTTGCTGTGATTTATGTTAGAGTGTTCTGCCTATGTTTTTCTCTAAGAGTTTTATAGTGTCTGGCCTAACACTTAGGTCTTTAATCCATCTGGAGTTTATTTTTGTGTTAGGGAGTGTTCTAATTTCATTCTTTTACATGTAGCTGTCCAGTTTTCCCAGCACCACTTATTGAAGAGGCTGTCTTTTCTCCATTGTATATTAGCTCTAGCATTCTTAACCATCACTTTAGTAACTAGATATTGAAACCGTTAAAAACAATACAAAACCAGTATATTTAGTGGAAGTTTGCATACAATCAAAATGAACACCTTCATGGATTCCCCAAACCTTCCTATGTACCTTCACTTCTTATTGACTTTATCACACTTTTCACTTCCACATCTTTTTTTTTCCTAAACATTTTGGCTAGCTGCTTTAAACATGATTTTCCAAACTCCAGTGTGGCAGCTCTCAACTCCCAGTTGTTAAGAGTCTCTCTTTTTTTTTTTAATATAAATGTGTTTATCTTTTGTCAAGAAATTACAATTTATTTCAGCTTAAAATTTTTTTTGCATATATACAAAACATCAAACACTCATCTAGAATTTTCATAGAAATGTTATGATTTAGGCCTGACCATCCTGTGAACTTGGCAGTGTCATACACGTGATAAAGAGGACAGGCTACTGAGACTGGATGGATGCTCTGTCCAAGGTGCTGTCGTAAAGCGGCAGAGAGCCAGGAGTGCAGAGGCCTCCCGAGGGCGCCTGTGTGTCATCATTCCAGGCAAGCAACCTTCTCATCTTTTGAAAGTGATTTCTCACCTTCTATTACATGAAATGCTTTCTTTGGGAGTTGTAAGTGATATCCAATATTAACAAGGAACATCTAAAAATGTATTTAGAATTTGTGTTTATGATGAGGCTTATTTTGCTCTTCATCTTGCAACCTTGAAAAGGAAAAACCTACTGTGACAATATGATACTCCTAATTTTGGAAACGTCAACAAAATTCAGTAAGTCATAGTAAAAGCATCTCACAAATAGTAACAACAAGTGATAGCAAACATCTGTAATTTATCCCAAGCATCTTTTTTAAAGAGTAAGTAAAGACATCATGATACACGCTGTTTCACTGTGAATCTATGTTTTCCACTCTTTGCCTAATACTATGACAGTGTATTGTTATCTCATAAAAAATGCAAGAAGGAAATTACTTTCTAAGAAAAAGCAGGACTTACAGTCTATTGTGGCTGCCCCACTGATCCCCAGAATGAATTTGCACAAATCACTTAACCTCTGTGTTTCTGCCCTTTAGCTAGACTGGTTCACCTGTTCTCTGAGAAAATTACATTCCTCACTAGAATTGTTGAGTCTTAATTGAAGTTTGTAAAGCACTCTGACATCCTTATCTCAAGGATATTGCGACCATCACTTTGACTCCAATAAGGAAGCAGGGGCCTCGTGTAGGTTTATGAAACACCAAGGCACTTAGCCTGGGTGAAACCCTGTCTCCTTCACTTTGCCTGATGCTCGTAACAGAAGCCCCAGGGTCCCACGGGACGAGGTTCTGCTTTGCATTGTAAATTCCAGAGCGCTACCCACCCAGACAAATGTCTGTGTGCTTTTCCACCACAGCCTTGTTCTTCCCGCCTGTGGCTCCATGAATACTATGTATCCACCTATTTCCTGGGACAACCTGACAGAGCCTCAACTTTCTTTTGAGATTTCAAAATACACTATATGTTGAAGAAATGGGCCTGACAACTTTTAATACTAATATTAATCGGTGTTTCTTTTTTTTTTTTTTTTTTTTT
>NC_041233.1:112549962-112596933 GCF_002837175.3 Physeter macrocephalus
CGGCACGTGGGATCTTCCCGGACCGGGGCACGAACCCGTGTCCCCTGCATCAGCAGGCAGACTCTCAACCACTGCGCCACCAGGGAAGCCCTTAATCGGTGTTTCTTAAGGCCGATTGAAACTTTTGGGTTTGCTCACACCCTTACTGCTACCATCTGGGTCACTTGTTAAATGACCCAGGGCCAAGCCCTGGTTCCTGAGTCAGGGTCTTCTGAGGGACTAGACCCAGAAATCTGCACTTTAACTGCCTTTTCACGTGATTCTTTCTTGCACTGACTTCTGAAAACTTTTAGAATAAAACATTTTTCTATTTCTCCTTTAATCCAAATAGTAACTATACACACACACACACACACACACACACACGGACTGAATATTTGTGTCCCCCCAAATTCATGTGTTGAAACTTTTAGGAGGTGGAGTCTTTGGAAGGTTATTAGGTTATTAGGTCATGAGGATGGAGCCCTCACGAATGGGATTAGTGCCCAGATAAAAGGGAACTCCCTCATCCCTTCTACCTTGTGAGGACACAGTTATAAGACAACCATCTATAAGCCAGAAAGCTGTCACCAGATACAGAATCTGCCCACACCTTGATCCTACTACCCCCAACCTCCACAGCTGTGATAAATAAATTTTTGTTGTTTATAAACCACCCAGTTGATGGTAATTTGCTACAGTAGCACCAATGGACTAAGAATATATATCTCCTAAAAAAAAAAAAACTGCTATTTCCACTTCAACCTTATTTATAATGTTATAGTGAGGGTCTCAAAGCTTCAGACACACACACACACACACACACACACACGTCAGTAGGTGCATCAAATTCAGATTAGAGTCAGTTGTGCACCTAGTCTCACTTTTTTTTTTTGTCTGTAGAGTTAGGGGTTTAGAAACAACCAAGTTCACATTTTGATTTATACATGGTCATACACATTTCCTCACCCTGCCAGCCCAGTGCGATGACAAGTCTATGTCTCAATTCATCTAAAGAGTTATTTCAATAAATAAAAATAACAAATCTCAATGATAACAAAACATTGGGTCATAATTTAATTGGCAATGTTTTTTCTTTCTTAGTCGGTGATAAAAATGATGTATTAAGACTGAAGTCATCTTAGCTTTGATCAAATTTGTCACCATGTGCTGTTTTAAAGAGAGAAGGAATTAGCCTGTTTTATATCTGGCAAAGGATTATACTAAATCTTTTCAGGTGTTATCTCATCTAATACTTATAAATAAACTTTTAACAAATGAGGAAATAAAAGCACAGAGAGGTTACATATGTTAAGACCATAGGGCTTGTAAATGTTGTAATTCAAGACCTAGTAGATCTATTTGGTTTCACCCCATATATGAGATTATCTCCTCTGGCTGAAAAACTATACATCAGATACCATGCCCACTTTAGGCCAAGCACTGTTCTAAGCATCTAACAGGATTAACTAATTTACCTTTTAATAATCCTTACTATTCCTATTTTAGAAGTGAGGAAATTATAGCACAAAATTTTGCTCAATGTGGCGCGTGCTTTGGAAGTGCCGAAGCACAGAGTGGCTGGTTCTAGAATCCATACACTACAATGCTACCTTTATAAATACTGGTTTTGCCAGAATTTCACGAATTACCTTGGATGATCACTCAGTGGGCAGCTTTGTTACTATAAATAGTAGTAGTTTGTATAAAGCTAGCAATAGTATAACTCGACTTTCTACCTTTTTTTTTTTTTAGTTTTCATAAAATAGTGAACATATCAAGCATGTACTTGAAATTTTCCATATATAATTTTTAGTGAATTTGAATAGCATAATACTGGTATAAAAATGTAATAAATCACAGCAAAAATGATAGTTAAGTCATAAAACATTTTTCAGCGAATAAATTATTTCAATTAATTTTGCTATATTTTCTAAAGTTAATGACATATGAAGGTAAAAATAATTACATTAGAAACTAGTTCTTTAATATAAGAAACTTCTAGTCAATAAAACACTAATGCGAGGGATATGACCATAAAAATAGTTGTAAGAAGGGTAGCAAAACTGTTTTTCATGAACATTGAAATCATGATGTTGATTCATTTTCAAAAGAAGCAAAGGTGGAGACTAATTTAAAACAATGAAATATGATTAATGGACTAAAGGACACATTTAATACATGTTTACAGAAAACAAACCGACTTTGGTTGTCATGAAGAAAAAGTTCAAACAGTTCCAAAAGATAATCTTGAAAAAAAAATAAGTATAATTGCTTTATCATTTAACTTTTCAATAATATGATTGCATGGTTTGTGAGAGTTTCCAAAAACCTTAGGGCATGTCAAAAATATTGTCTGGGCATTTTGTCATAATGAGAGTAAAGAGAAAATAAGCTGAAACGATCTGCTTATTCAAGTAAAGAATTGTGGTGGATGTCATCTGATACATTTGTGTCTCAACTTAAAAGTACTTCTGTTAGTTGGGGGGGGGCATATTTCTGGCTGCCACACACCCTCATGCCCTTTCTCCTTTTAAAAACCTACCATTTTTTGTACAGCTCCTTGGAGCTCCTGTTTGCTAGATACAATGCTGCCCAATTCATGAATCATTTAATAAAGCCAGTTAGATCTTCAAAATTTACTAAGTTGAAATTTTTTTTTTTAACACTTCAAACATGTTTCCTGGCTGGGCTAAAATCCTGGTTCATCAATTCCTGATCTTAATATCAATAATCAGTTAATAGAACCTTAATATTCTTATAGTAAGATTACTCTTGTACTTGCTTCCCCTCTCCTTGGATGTTTAACCTGGAAAATTTGTAATCTCCTATACTGCCAGTATTGATCTCCTACACTACAGTACAGCATAGATTAATGAGGTTGATGAAAGTCCGAGTGTTAGTACATTAGCGATTAAAAGAATTAAGACATAGTCCCAATCCTGAGACATCCAATGGCTTTATTTTTCCAAACCCTGGAGATACACACACACACACTCACACATCTACTGGTGATAAAAGAAGAAACAAATTCTGAAATGTGGCCAGATATAGACAGAGGTCAAAACCCTCTCATCATGGTGATATTTCTCTCTGACCAGACAATAAGAAATTGACTTTCTGCCTGCCAGAAACTTCTGTTACTAAGGCTGTTGCCCCAGGATCATACCTCTGCCCCTCCCTCGAATGGAAACCAATCGCTCTTAAATAAGCTTCAGTAGGGAAGCTGCAAGGAGGAAAAAATAAAAACAAGAACTGGTCAGAACCAAGTAGGCCCAAGATGGCAGAGGATTCGACTTCCAGTAGACCTTGAGTCTCATTATATGCTCATTGTAATACATTAGGCAAATGGCACACCTACCAGCTCCAAGACAGTTGACAGTTGCCATAACCACCACTAGGAAAAGCCCATACAAGGACTGAAAAGGAGCACTGCATCAGTTTCAGGTCCAAACCACACCCTATTCTCAGATAACTCATGAATACTCTCCCCACTCTTTCCAAATCCCTCCTTTTACTTCGACCCCCCTATATATTTAGTGTCTCCACCAGAATGGGGTTGAGAAGTTGATCTGCAAACTAGGTTCCTGCTTCTCCATTCTTTGGCCACTGAATAAAGCTTGTGCCATTCAGTCACAGCATCCATGTCATAATTGGCTGCACAAATCCAATCGAAAAAAGAACGTCCCTGGCGGACACAAGGGGTCTTGGACTGGGCTAGAACCCAGGTGTGGGTCCACTCAACCAATTTGGTAACACTTTTTTCCAAGTTTTTTTGTTGTTATTGTTTGTTTTGTTTTGTAGTCACAAAGTTCATCGTTCTGGTATTGACAGATATTGGAAGATCTGCTTCTGAATTACTTCTTGGGATATAGCAATTCTCTGTTTCTAGCAACCCTGATTTGGCCAAGTAATAATATATACATATTAAAATTAAATTATTCTCTTTTTCTCTCATACACATTTACACACAGAAATATGGGTGACGGATTTTTCTTCTTCCGCAGTTGAAAAGATTGAGAATTTGCTGTGGTTCTGCTAGGTTTTGCATCTCAGGTCTACAAATTCCCTTCTCACTTTAATTTTCAGAAATCATAAAAAAAAAATTACACTCTATTATGGTAATAATTATATCTTACCGTATATTTTAAACTTTTCTACTTTCATATTGATTTTAGATTCAACAAAACCTATGATTTTACATTTCTTATATGTGTTCAATATTAAAATTTTTTTCTTGAAATAAGCATAATAAAAGCTTGCCAACACATAAATAATCAGTCATTCTTTCCAGAATTTTATTAGTATAAATACAACTCAGTGTTCTAAACTTTGTGAAGTAATTATAGATTTGGAAACTGTAGCTTAGACCCTATGATATTAAGAGAAAATGAAATACAAAGCAAGAAGTACAAAGAAAACTGCACTTATGGAAGCAAGCCCCTTGATACAAAGAAACTAAGGGATGGATGACACTGAAAACTTCCTCTGCTCTAATGAAAAGATTTAAGCAAAAGTTTCACCTGGTTATTGTTACTAATCACACACCAAGCTTATAAAACTGCATTCAACATAAAACTGGTAAAGAAGAGGGAATTATAATTTAATTAAAGCTCATCAAGTGGGGAGAGTCCTAAACAATAACTCATAAAGAGATGGCCACAGCTGATGGCTCCCTGGTCTTTAGTTTAAAATACCTTCTCTGTCAGGGTGTTGAGGGTACAGGAAACTCCACTGATGGGAATTTTAATGTATTTTCCCTTTCTAATTAATTTGGAGACTTTTTTGTGTGTCATGTTAGCCTCAAGGAAGATCACATAAGGGACTATTTTAAGCAATATGTAATAAAGACGAATGTTTCCAAATTAAGGAAGAAATAAGGCAAAATGCTGATTTTGTTCTGATCCTTTTTTAGTAATTCCATTTTTTAAAATTGTCCTAAAGTACCTGTTCGGAGGATATAAAAATAACTATACTCAGTCTAACTGCCTTAATTATCTAAAAGGATTCACGTCCTCAATATACTTACAAAAATTAATTAACTTATGCAAGAGAGCGAGAGCACGGCCGGCATACCTTTATTTTCATTTATCTATAAAGTCAGACCCTTAATGCTGGGAAGTCCAAAATGGAACAAAATAAAATGAGAAATAGGAAGCCCTGAGGATTGAAATTCCTTGTTGAAGACCTTTACTTATTACCACCATAAAAGTAGTTAACTTGGGTACAGCGCTTCAAATATGCTAAGTACTGTCTAAACCCTTTAAAAGTAGCAACACATTTAATCTTCACAGTAATCCTTTGCGGGAGGGGTAACATTGTCCCCATTTTAAAGAAGGCAGATGTTAAGCAACTTGTCCAAATTCATACAAAAATTATGTGGTGGAGTCAGAAATCGAACTCAATTTATCTGCAGATTTGATGTTTTTTTTTGTTTTTGTTTTTGTTTTTTTTGCAGTACGCGGGCCTCTCACTGTTGTGGCCTCTCCCGTCACAGAGCACAGGCTCCGGACGCGCAGGCTCTGCAGCCGCTCCACGGCATGTGGGATCTTCCCGGACCGGGGCACGAACCCGTGTCCCCTGCATCGGCAGGCGGACTCTCAACCACTGAGCCACCAGGGAAGCCCAGATTTGATGCATTTAATGACTAAGCCACAACACATGCCAACCTGTAGCAAAATGCTTCCTTCTGTCCTCTCAAAAGGGAAACCAAAGTACTACAGAATCACACTTGGGTGTAAAGGGTTGGTATGTGGGCCTTTATTAGTGTCCCAACTATAAGGGGAACTCAGACTCTGCCCTTACAGCAACGCGGATGAACCTGGAGGAGATTATGCTAAATGAAATAAGCCAGACACAGAAAGACAAATACTGCATGATCTCACTTTGAGGTGGAATCTAAAATAGCTAAATTCGGGGCTTCCCTGGTGGCGCAGTGGTTGAGAATCCGCCTGCCGATGCAGGGGGCACGGGTTCGTGCACCGGTCCGGGAAGATCCCACATGCCGTGGAGCGGCTGGGCCCATGAGCCGTGGCCGCTGAGCCTGCGCGTCCGGAGCCTGTGCTCCGCAACGGGAGAGGCCACAGCAATGAGAGGCCCGCATACCGCAAAAAAAAAATAAAAATAAAAATAAATTTTAAAAAAATAAATAAAATAGCTAAACTAATAGAAGCAGAGTATAGGACAGTGGTTGCCAGGGACTTGGAGGTGGGAGGAAATGAGAAGATGTTGGTCAAAGGGTGTACATTTCAGTTATAAGTTCTGTAGATCTAATATAGAACATGGTGACTGTAGTTAGTAAGGCTGTATTGTGCAATACAAGTTTGCTAAGGCAGCTAATTCTAGGTGTTCCCACCACAGAACAGAGATAACTATGTAAGGTGATGGATTTATTATTTGATTATGGTAATCATTTCCAAATGTATACACATTTCAAAACATTATGTTGTATACCTTAAATATCTAAAATTTTTATTTGTCAAGTATACTTCAAAGAAATCAGGGAAAAAATTTTAAAAATAAAACAAAATGGGACCTCAGAAGTCATCAATACCCTGCCTCTGGCACACCCAGCAAGGATAAATTACATTTACAATACTCTCTCTCTACAACCTCCTTTCTTGCAAAGGAATTCCAGATCCCTCATCTCTATGATAAAATAACACAAATAATTCATGTACAATTTACATGCCTTCAATAATTACTTAATTAAACACTTAAAATTTTTCTACTGAAGCAGCCCTCTTGTTTAAAAGAATAAGAAGGTAACTATAAGATTTTTGGGAAAATATTCCAAAATTTCAATTTATAAAAAAAAACGTATTAGATTTTTTTTTTATTGCTATTGGTATTTGCTTAAACATATCTGGGTATAACTGGCATTCATTCCCCTCAAAATGGTTTATCATTCTCCAAAATGATGCTCGAAGCTTTCATTCACTTGAAAATCATAAAACGGAGGCACCATATACATACCCTAATGGCAAATGAGAGGATTATGGGCCAATTATCTTAAAAATTATTCTCAGTGATTGTGTGGACAGACTAGCAAGGTGACACCCTTCCTGGTCCTATCTCCTGAGGTTTATGTCCTCCCCTTCGCTATGGGCATAACTGACTTGCTCCTAATTACCAGCACACAGCAGAGGTGAAGGATGTGTGTGATCACCTTGACTCTGGCCGCCATGTTGGGCTCCAGAGACCAACATGCTGTGACCCCCAGTCATCAGGACCTGACAGCCAATGAGGACATGAAGCCCCCAGACCTACCACTGAAAGAAACTGAATTCTGCCTATACGAGCTGATTCTTCTTTGGTTGAACCTCACAAGAGACCTTGACTGCAGCCTTGAGAGACCCTAAGCAGAAGACCCAGCTAAGCTGGGTCCACACTCCTAACCCACAGAGATTATGAGATGATAAATGTGTGATATTTTAAGCCACCACGTTTGTAGTAAATTAAGTTGCACCAGTAAACTAACGCAGACTGTTTTCGCCTCAAGATTCTAAAGCCTTTCTTCCGTCAGTGGTCCCCTGGTGGTGCCATCTTCATGTACCCATGGCCACTGCTTAATGTTCTCTAGCTTGGATTCTAAGGAATAAAATATGTATTTCAAATCAGTCCAAATTCTTACTGGTGGGAATTTTTCTTAATTCTATTTTTTTGTATTATAAACTAGTAATTCCTTTTCATTTTAGGTTATGTATCAATTCACCACAGTTTTAAATACTATGTTCTATGAACTGTAATAGACAGTAAGGACATGAGATGTCCTGCTCCTAATTCTTCTCTTAAAGGAGATCACAGATAAGGGAAGGAAATAATGAATCAAATCAAGGGGGAAAAATGCCTATTTGACGCATGCACAGAATACTATGGATAGATACACAGGAGGGGGAAACAGAAGAAACTCAACCAGCTGCAACGGGGAATCATGAGCGAGAACTCTGACTCTGGGGGCAGGATTACCTTAGGGTCAAACACTGAATCGATCACTAACCAGCTGAATGACGTTGGACATGTTAGTTCAGTGTTCTGTGCCTCTGTTTCCTCAAACATGAAATTGGAAAAACATGATCCAATCTCTATCAGTGTCACAACAAATGACTTAATAGAAGGCACTTGAAATGGTTGCCATGAGTGTAACTTAACCACAGGAGTGGTTAAAGAAGATTTCCAGAGGAGAAAACACATGAGCTGGTTTGTGAGTAACAGTGACTAGTTTCCTGGCTCAGGCTGTGCTGATGCTTGGAGCATGAGGAACCTGTAACAGCTCTGCACAGTGGCAGGGAGGCTGCCTACCAGAGTGGCAAGAAATGGATGTGGAGAGGCGGTCAAGGGAAGGTTCGAGAAGCCACAGCTGATGAGTGTGGCTTTATCTGCAACGGACAAGCCTGGATGCACCTGTCCAGGCTTTCCTCGGCAACACTTTTTTACAACTTTCAGCCTTAAACTTACAACATAATTATTCTTGGGTCCTATCTGTGATAAGATCAGCAAAACTGCCTGTGAAGGACACGTCAAATAACTACAGATTTTGTCTGGTGAACCATTTTGCTAATTTCACCTCTTTGCTCTAATATTTCTTTGTTTGTCTCCTGGAAAATGCTTTTCAAGAGCAAAACAATATTGAAGAAAAAAGACTAAAAGACACTAACAGACACCTGACCAAAGAAGATAAACAGATGTCAAATGAGCATACCAAAAGATGCTCTGTATCATATGTCATTACAAAATGAGATACCATGGGGCACACCTATCAGCAAGGTGAAAATCCAAAACAGCTACAACCCCAAATGCTGGTAATTGTGTGGAGCAATAGGAACTCTCATTCGTTGCTGGTGGGAATGAAAAGTGGTGCAGCCACTTTGGAAGACAGCTGGCAGTTTCTTACAAGGTTAAACATAATCTTACTGTATGATCTGGCATTTCACTCCTATGTATATAACCCACATCACTTAAAACTTATGTTCACATAAAATCTGCACAGAAATATTTATAGCATCTTTATTCACAATTGTCAAAACTTGGAAGCAACAAAGATAATCTTTAATAGGTGAATGGATGAACAAACCACTGTACATCCATACAGTGGAATGTCGTTCAGCAAAAAACAAGAAATGAGCTAGCAAGCCACAAAAAGACATGGGAGTAACTTAAACGCATTTTTTAAGTGAAAGAAGCCAGCATGTTTAATTCCAACTATATGACATCCTGAAAAAGGCAAAACTACAGGAAGATGAGTTCAAATTTTATTCTACATCCTAAGTGAAAATATGCTTAGATTCCTCAGGATCTATCAAGTCGATATCCTTTCTTTAATTCTTTTTTTGATTGAGATGTAATTCACATGTCACATTACTTAAGTTTAAGGTGTACAACATGTTGCCTTGATACATTTACATATTGTAATATGATGATGTCTTTTTTAAACCCAATCTGATAATTATAATATTGACCATCTTACAGTGATTTCTCACAAAATTTACTTCCACGTTCTTTTTAGAAGAGGAAAAAACAATCATTTTTAATGGAAGGATTGAGTATTTTCATTTCATTACACCCACCAAGCACAGTGTTGGCTTTGGAATTATTTTTAACCAAGAGCAAAAGACAATCGAAAAGTAACATGATTTTTTGAGAATAAGACACCATAGGTAGACCCACAATAACTGACAATAGACGTATGTGTCATTCGTGTACATGTATGTTATCTGAAACTCTTTCTCCATAGACTTCTTAGTCCTTATTCAGAGCACACAGTGATTTGGTCCAATTCGTGCCACCAATGCATGCTTTGTTATTGAGAACATGCTTGAAAAATACATTTTTCATTTAACATGGGCCTATGCTATCAATTAAATAGAAGAAACTGTCACAGACCGTGAGGATTCTTATTAAAAATTGATTTTAGTCTAGTTAAGGCTCAACACACAACTCCAATCTGAAGATCAAAGTTGTGTTGGAATAAAGACCAAAAGGAAAAGAGATCAATATCAAATATTTCAGTTCTGAGGTTAACATATTTGCTTAGAGAACTCACTGAACCACCTGTATTAAGGAAAAAGCTACTTTGGTAGCTTAAGAAGATGGTAGATATTTTTTTAAAGGCAATGACAGTATTTCACGGCTCAAGGCAGTAGTAATTATATACCTACATTTGATGTGCAAAGATATAATGGATAAAGAGAGTTTAAAATTGCTGTAACAAATAATAGTTAATGTAGAAATTCTAAGAGAGAGAAAAGAGAGAGAGAGAGAGAGAGTGTGTGTGTGCGCGCGTGTGTGTTCACCACTAACTATTCACCTAAAGGGCAGTTGTTAGCCTGCTAGTGCGATACACCTTCCAAAGTCAGTGATTATATTCTTAAATATAACAGAAACAGAATTCACTCTGTCACAAAGATGGTGTTTATTGAGCTCGGATGGATTCACTAAACAACATCTCAGAATAGAGCAAGTTTTATATTTAGCTTCTGCCATGTCTCATCTCATATAAAGGGACGATGACCAAGAAATGCAAATGACAGACATTCTTAACTGAATTTTTAAGAATTATTTGGTTAAGAGAAAAAAATGTCAACTTGATTCTACTCATTCCCGTCAAGTGAGTGTATCAGTGCCCTAAGCATGTTCAGATAAAACAGAAGATCTCAGAGCCTACGGGGATAGGATATGAGTCCCTGGGTCCCGTTCCATCAAGTCAAGATTCCAGATGGAAGTTCAGGAAAATGGAAAGGCAGAGAGAGTCAACAAAGTTGGAGAAGCGCAACCTGGAGGAGAAATCATACTTGTTTCTAAAACCAGTATTCTCACCAGCAACATAAAGGTTAAGGAACCAACTGTAACTTCCTAACCAAGTACAGATTTTGATGCAAATTTAACAAACAAAAAGGGAAAATATAATTTCTAGTAACTTTTGTATACACAAACATGTAGGTTAATAGTTAAATTTTCATGCCCATTATAAATTGCCCAATGAAATGTAAGACAGAAAAATAGCTTATATTTTAATATCCAGAAGCCAGTATCCCTAAAACTATAGCATATGCTATGTTAAAACATGACTACTGCTTTCATCTGAAGACAGTACTATCCAAATTTTATCAAAATAAATAATACCTATCTACCAAACATTATTGAAGACTGATCTGGGCTATGGTTTTAAAATATCGCAAGTTCGTAAAACTTCACAAACTGTATTTAAATACAGTTTTAAAAGAAAGTTACTTTATCCACGTTTCATTATGTGGAATCTTCATCACTATTCTTACTATGTAGAAAAGTACATTTGTTGAAGCCTAATCAGTTGGGTAAAATATGCAGAAATGGCTGCCTACATTGTCCTGTTGATTTACCTATTCTCTATTGTGAATGTATCTTTCTCTAATTTCAAGGAAAATAGCCTATGGAACAGAGTGAATTCAGGAAAGAGAGTAGGTAGCAGTTATGCCTGAAGTAAGGAGAGAAAAGCTCAAAATCCTCATTGTTAAGTGTGAGCTGAAAGGAAAAAAAATAAACAAAGGCAGGTGTATATGTGATTAACATTGCGAGACAACAGAACAAAATGGAGAAAATAAAGGGTGAAGACAGAAGAGAGAAGTAAAATGAGAAAGAAATCACTAACAGTGTGACAGAAAAGCTTTGGGGGCAAGTAGACAAACTCGATTTGCTATTATCCATGCTTCTAAAACATGCAAACCATATCAATACGTTAACTAAGAACCGGCGTTTCTGTTCTATATAGCACTACCCCAAATTCCATGAGAAGTCTCTGGGAATTCCAATAAAAGAAAAATAGTTCAAAATCATCACTAGATGTCATAAAAATTAGACAAAGTGATTTCTCCTCGATAACTAGAGCAGAAAACAGGAAAGAGAATAAAACATGCATAAAACATATCAACTGCATTGCCCTGAGTTTGCATCGTGACTCTGAATGACACCAGCCATGTGCTTAGAACAAGCTCCTTACCGGTTTGTGGGTCCACCTGCTACCACCTTGTCTGACCCGCTGTAAACTCGTGCTCCTCAAGTATTTTCTGTACCCTAGCACTGTGATGAGTCCCTTCATTCTATCTTTTATAACGAATTACTCATTTATGTATGTATTGTGTGTGTGTTTGTTCATGTATGTATGTTTGCACATATGCACAATGTAGGTTGAAATCTCTCTCCCAAAAAAGGTATGTGGACGTCCTAACTGCCAGTACTTCACAGGCGACCTTATGTGGAAATAGGGTCATTGCAGATGTGGTTAAAATGAGGTCACGCTCAATTAGGATGGGCCTTAACCCAGTAACTGGTATTCTTGGAAGAAGAGAAAAATAAGGACACAGAGACACACACACAGCGAACAAAGACCACAAGAAGACGGAGGCAGAGATTGGAGTGGTGTGTCCACAAGCCAAGGGATTCCAAGGACAGCCGGCCATTGCCAGAAGCTGGGCCCACAAGAAAGACCCTCCTCTAGAGCGTCAGGGAGGGTGAGGCCCTGCTGACACCATGATCTCAGACTTCTGGCCTCCAGACTGGGAGGGAATACATTTCTATCGTTCTAGGCCACCCAGTTTGTACTTTGTTATGGCAGCCCCGTGAAATTAATGCTATTTATTTGTTTGTTTACTCATTCATTCACTTAGTTATTGCAAGAGGCACATGAAATTAAGAACACATGGACAGGGGCCAGGCCATCTAGCACCGTGTAAAACAGGTAATAGGCCCTCAATGGATACTTGCTCGATGAATGATGTTCTAAGATGCAGGTATTAAAATGTCGGATGGGAACTTGGGGAGGGAAAAAAAAGAGATAAAAGTGTAAATGAAACGCTAGCAAGTTACTCAACCCCCAAAATGTCAGTTCCTTTCCTTGGAAGAGAGATACCCCTATTGTTTACTTATTAGCTCTCCACCAAATACGTTTTAACTTTCAAATACATTTTCTTAAAAAAACAATTCTAGCTATTTTTTGTACTGCACTATTTTCTACTTTATCTTGAACTCCATCTTTTCTGTTCAGGAATATTCCTCCTTATGTTACAAAGAGAAAGCAACGTGCAATGGTAAATTGACACTGACAGACCTCAGGGCCTGTCTCTATTTTATCTGCAAATATTAAGATCAATGATGGAAGCTGACTTTCATCTCCTTTTCCTCCATTTCCTGCTCCATCTCTTCCTTCCACCCCAGATGCCCATGAGTTCTACGTTGCAAAAGATAAGAACAGTTCAAAGTATATGCCAGCGTGCAAATTACCAGGCCTTACACAGATGAGTTAGACACAATCCGGAAAGATATTTAATACAAACTGAATTGGCATGGTTATTTCTTCCCACTTAAACGATGACAATCACATTTTGGCATACTTGACTCAAGCGAGAGAAAAATAAGAATGCCTAGTTGTGTGGACCTGCGGTTTCTCTGAAGCTATAACATGAAGTGCGAACTTAAAATTCTATGCTTGTCCTGCCCATTTCCTTCTCTGTGAAGAAAAAAAGGACACCCTTGGTTTAACTCTCTGTGCACAACAGCAGTTCGTGGCCAGAAAAAGATGGATTGAAGTGTGAGGAATGGATAAAGATCAGATGCCCTACTCCATCTGTCCTGCCCCCACCTTCCAAAGCACCAGCCACGTGAGGGCTACCCAGATGGGAGTCTGAAAAGGCTGGCCCATGTACCATCTCAGAAAAAAAGAAGAAAACACCACAACAAAACCAGGATGTCCTATGGAAGCCAAGCCCCCAAAACGCGGGATCTCATTTTTGTGGAACTTTTCAGCTGATCTATTCAGGGGCAGGTTAAAAATCCCACGAGGCTCCCTACTCCGAACTTGCTTTGCCCATGACTTCTCTGCCCCTGTGCCGTTTTTCCTCCCTCGGGCAGCCCCGGACTGTCCCCAGCCCCTCCCCTGGTCCCTCTGACAAAGTGAGCACAGCACTCGCCTTCCATCACCAGCTGATAAGAAGCAAAGGAGCTACTTGCTTCGAACAAAGCTGGGAGTCATTTTGAAAGCATTTCCTTCGAGCTGAGCCGTGGACTTTTGATGGGGAATCAAGGTTTACAAAAACGAGTTCACACAAGGTTTATAATATCTGAACAGATCTTTTCTAGGCTTGTTTTGTGAATCAAAGAGTAGGGACCCAGAAGCTGGAGGAAGCTGAATAGCAGCTTACAAAGCAACAATGCGAGAGGGAAGTAAGGAAGCTTAAAAGGAAGAACTCACGCTTTTATTTAAAAAATGAAAACACCACTTTCCTCTCTGTATCTCAAACGCTTCTACAAGAGCCGCTAGACAGATGTCAACACCTCAGCAGACTGAGCAACACATAGCTTGTCTCTTACCCTTGATTCAATCTCGTACGACTTTTTTTTTTTAATTTATTCATTTATTTATTTATTTTTTTTTTTTTTTTTACTTGATTCATTTATTTACTTAACTTTTTTGGGGTTTTTTTTATTACAGAAAATTCCAGAGCTCACACTGTTTCACCATCACCTGAGCTCTATCTAGCCCACACCACCCATGGATTTTCTTCCCCCAAACTCCATTTCACCTCGACCTCGAATGCCACAACTTCTTTGAAACCCAAAGCAAGGAATTTTGAAACTTGTTTTCTACAGCTTGACTGAGTCATGCTATTCATATAGCTACTGCCTTGGTGTTACAAGAAGAAAGGTTCTTAAACGCTGTTGATAACATTTGGGGGGAAATATTAAGTGCTTTTCAATTTATGCATAACCTTTTTCAGGCCCAATTGTATTGAAGGGCATTCTAAGCTGTCATAGCTCTTTCTTCTCCTTTCCCTATTTATATCGGTGCATCCAGCTTATTCTGCATGTAGTCACTCTATTGAGGACCGGGGATGAGAGATGGATGGTGGCATAGAGCTGGTGGCTGCAGCCTTTATGTACACAGGCACCGAAGCAAAAGATGAGGAAGGGAACTCGTGCCTGAGCGAGGCAATTACCAAACCCCAATTAAATGGAAGGCAGAAAATAAAGCGGGTGCAAGCTAAAAATACAAAACCCTTTTCAGCACAAAGCTCCTAGAGATGGTTATGCAGAAAGTACGCTTAAGGTCTGAGGCTTGGCAGGAAGATGGGTGGCAGGCCCAGCTCTCCAAAATCAACAGCAGAAAAATCATTTCTTTTTCCTGGGTGCCAGTTTTAGAAGTGTGCAGGCATATGCCACTGCCATCTGAAGGCACTGCGCTCCAACCACTCTCTCGCATGCACACACACCTAGAACAGCATTCTGGATCTCTTAGAGAAACAACAGAAGCAAGGTGCACACCAAAGGCTTGGCAGCCAGCTCATGTAACAGAACAACGACAACAAAAGTGCTGCCAGCCCAGGCTTTGGTGTCATCTGCTAGAAGTGGTCCTCTGCGTTTGCACAACACCCTGGATACACATCTACTCCAGCACTCCAAAATGGAAATGATCTGTTTATTTCCTCCTTGGGAATGCAGTGAGAGCTAATACAGGAGGGCCTATGTCTTCACACTGGTATATGCCTGACCCAGGGGTTATCACAGTGAGAGTTTGATCTTGTTTGGAATCAGCAAGTAAAAACTACTTGTTTTTCAAGGTTATCTGTGGGTAAGGCTCACTGATTTCTATTTTATTTACATATATTTGTGTGTGTATATATATATTTACTAACATATGTTTGTAAAATTTTACATATTATAAATACATATCTATATATTCTACAGTTGTATTTAAGTTATTAATACATATTTCATTTGTGTAAGAAGGAATATGGAGAAATATTCAAACACTACTGCCATAGAAAGATGGTTCAAATTTAAAATAGTACATTCAAAATATGAAGTACTGTCACAGTAAAATAGTTGCATTTTCTTGAACTCTATCTGGATAAAGAAAATGAATATTTACTGAGCTCCTATTTACTGTTCCAGGCACTTAGCTAAGCCCTCTGAGTGCGATAAATCTAACCCTCCAAAGAATCCTAGAGGCAGAGTCAACCTTCATTTTGTGGACGAGGAAACTGACCAAACTAATACTCTGGCCTCAGATTTTTCAGTGTCAACTCCAATGGAAATACCTGTATTCCTGCAGAAATTTTATAGCTAAGGGTGTCTGTCTTCCATTTCTGTGCTTAATTCAACCCCAGAAATCAAAATAATACACTTATATTAGAGGGCTGAGCATTACAGAGAGACTCTAGAGCTATATTTTCTTAGGTTAAAAAAAGGGGGAAAAAAAACCTTGAATTTTTTCCCCAACTTAATCACTCAATCACAGAAACATCTAATAACAATCTTCGAAGGACATGGCATTAATGAAGGTGCTGAAAGAGACGCAAATGGAATAAAAAAGGGAAGCATTTCTGTTTGGGAATTTAAACCAAGTTAAAGAAACAAATACTGTGATACCCTCAAAGGAAGGGTCAAAACAGTAAATTAAAGAGCATGAAAAGGACTTCACAGAGATAGCGCTGAATGAATCCTGGGATTCTGGATATGCACCCAGAGGACAAAGGCAGCCTAGGTGAGAGAAACGTCATGAAAAAGGCTTGGGATTAAGAACGAGACGAGGTGTATATGTGAGGAAAGGCGGGCTCCACCTGGTAATGAGTAAGTAGGTGAGTCTACATAGAGGTGGTCCAGTCCTCTTACTGCTTTGCTAAGGCGCGTACAAATCTGACACAGGAAACTGCTGTTTTATGAGGAGAAATTCTTCAGGTCTGTGTTTGATGAACTTCAAATGAGCAGACTTTCAAAGAGCTATGCTACAAAGGTTTTTCAACAAGGCAGGCATTAGAGAAAATATAAGATGCAATAATGAATCCAAAATATCTGCTCCATAAATGATGGAGTGTAGACAGTGCTACTGCTTCATTGTATCTTGTCCATCACCTCTTAACAGAGGGTGTGCTATAGATGTCAGATTTAAGTGAATACTTTTCATAAATGAATTTGATGCAATAGTCAAGTAGATTTGGATATTGACAAGAACATTAGAAAAATTAGGAAATTAGATAGGCTGGTGATAGAGAAGGAAGAAATGTTTGAATTTTACAGACAGTTTCTACCATTGGGATCTTCAAGTAAATATAGCTGCAAGGAGGAGAAAGGAAAATATCGTGTGGGAAGGTAATGGTTAGAGTTTTACTCATCGACATGGATTTGACTGCCGAGGAGGCGAAGATTAATTCTCTAGGTTACTGAACACAGAGCAAGGAAAGCAGACACCCGTGGGCTGGATGAATCCCAGAGGGCATCCGCGGGAGAGAGAAGAGAGACCAGTTATGGGAGGCGGCAAAGTAGGAGTCTGAGAAGATACAATGGCACCAAAGAGGATGAAAGAGAGCTTCCAAGGGGACTTTGCCTTAGTCAATATCAGCAAAGAGATCATGAAAATGATTACTTAATGAGTGTCACTTATGCAAATTGTTCCACATATGTTACCAGGCACATCCTGAGACCACGGCACAGGGGAGAACACGTATATAATGATAAATTCATATCAATGTGTTTGTAAGACACGGCAACAAACTAGTGAACTATTAGTATACGGAAAGACATGAGTGGGTCTCATAAAAATTTTAAGCAAAACCCTAGACACAAGACAACACATACAGTATGACTCCTTCTGTACAATCTTAAACACTGAAGTTTTGGCTCATTTCTGAATGTATGTTATGTCCCACAATTTTAAAAAGACTTTAAAAAGGGAGGCAAGTTGATTTACAGTAAAAATGAGTAGGTGTCCATTGCCTGGAGGAGTTCTATTATTCTATTATTTTTTGTTTATTATAGATTATTCTGGTATTCCATCTACTCAATACTAAATAAAGGTGTTTCCGTAATCAGGGATCTTTTACAGCTTTAGTGTCATGGCCCTTGTAGCCCTTTGATTGACATGCACTGAGAAGTTGCTGATGCCTAAATAGGTGTTGTTGGTATTTGTTTCGGAGTAACCGCTTTGGGTTACAGCATCTGAGCTAGAGGGCCAGGAAGGAAAAAATAAGAAGGAGGTGGAACTATGAAGAAAAAGACTATCAGTTTTCACATATATTCATACATATATATTCGTATAAATCCACATATAAAGTCACACAATCAAATATATGTATGTATACACATAGTCAAATTGTGATCCTTGAGCAGAATGCTTAGAAACATGAATGTTTTTCTTAATATAAGCCTAACATTCATTATCTCTTTTAAAGTATTTTTAGTTTTTTATTAGGGATTATCTAGGCAACCATTCTGAACAACAGAACATAAAAAAGCAAAGAGAAAACTACAAAGAAGAAGATAGATCTAGAAATTTCATGACCGTTTCTTATGTCAACAGACTTTTTAAAAAGATTTAGGTATATTTACAGGTATCAATTAAAACACATTTTCATTACGGGCAGACAAGATTCAGGTTCTAACCTTTGTAGTCTGAAATCAAGAATGAAAACTGTATTCATGAACAAGTTATGAAACTATTTGTGAATATATTACTTAGAAGCCCACAAACCCACCCATTCCTCATATCCTAATTATAGGTTGTATGACAAAAGTAATTTCATCATTACTCCCAGAAGAATAGACATTCTTAAGAACAGAAATATTTTTACTCTTCCAAGAAGATCACAGACTTAGAACTAGAATGTTCTGGGTTCAAATCCTTGCACTTAAAGAGGTAGGTCTTTGGAGTCTACGAACCTCGGTCTCTACTAATACAAGGGCAGTTGTGTGGATTGGCGGTAAGTACAAAAAAAGTGCCTAGTGAGGTCCCTCGCATTCAGTCATCACTCAAAAAAAACCCAAAAAAACGCCATAGCAAAACAAACAAAATAATGACAGTAACCCCTTCCTGCATCTCAAACAGTTTCCTCTACTTGTTGTGGGTGATTATAGCTGAATAAATAATACTATCCACCCAGGGGTTGTCACTCCCAAATTGTGAGGTCATGACTATGTTTACCATATGAACACACATTAAACTCAATGTGTACCCCCATCAAATTATTCCAGACTAGTTTGCTCAATGCTGACATCCCTCATTTTTAAAAGTATCCAATATATATCCTGAAATCTCCCACTTATTTTTCTTATTTTTATTTTATATTGGAGTAAAGTTGATTAACAATGTTGTATTAGTTTCAGGTGTACAGCAAAGTGATTCAGTTATACATATACAAGTATCCTTTTTCAAATTCTTTTCCCATTTAGGTTATTACAGAGTATTGGGCAGAGTTCCCTCCCACTTAGTTATTTTTAACAATTGCACTTTGCTCTCTGATGTTAAGCCGCATCATTAACCAAATGATAACCTACTTTGTAAATTTCCATGAGATTGAGGGCCAGTAAGGCCCTTACTGTTTTGCTCACCAGTAAGTTCCAGTGTCTATCACAGTGTGCTGCACACAGTAGGCATTCAATTCTTGTTTTGAAAGAAAGAGATCAAAAACCAGCTTAACAAAGCCTTTCAGTGGATTGCTTCTTCTCTGTTCAACTCTGTTTGGTGTCTTGGTTTCTAAACAGTACCTGAAGGTTAAATAGCCTGCCAGTCAATAGTTTCTGGTATGAGAAATAAAGAAAGAGCACCTTAATTGAAACTACTATAAAAATATCCTTTCTCAAATAAAGAACCATAGTTCTATAAAGCAAAAGAACATGCATGAGCAATAGTTGTGAATTTAAAATTTAGAAAATTATTTAAAATTGTTATGCTTTTTATATGATAAATATTCTTTCAGTATATACTGTCTTATTATCTCTCTAAGATGTGTAATTCTTCTCATTCTGTACAAGTCTACAGTGCCTATAATCAATGCACTCTGCTACGGCAGGCTGCTTGGTATTTTATAGTAAGCAAGCTGTTGGTATTGAATTTATTTAATAGACACTGCTACTATCTATAATTATCTTTGTGCCTGCTATAACACTAGTATCTACTTTTTTGGAGCTGTCAGCTAATTAAATAAGAAAACAAATTTATATTTCCAATATATATTCCTAAGTAAATCTGGAAAGAGAAAAAGTATTTATTTGTACATATTTGTATCCTTAGAAAACCCAAGAGATCACAACTGAAGCACTATGAAAACCAATAAATGACTTTGCCAAAGGGTGAGTATATGTTGAAAATATAAAAATCAAAATAACTTATCAGTACAGCCAATTTGAGAAACAAGTGCTACTGTAACAAAACTAGTAGCACATTATTCTCTGCTAAATTGACAATGCATTAATCCTGGACTTGTCTACTGGATGGGCAAGACACTAGGAGTTAGGGGACAGAAATGGGGAGATACAAGAGGTATGACTTGTCACATGCCTTGTGAACTATAAAACAATTCAAGAATCTCAATTATCATTGCTTTCATGCGGTGTTTAAAAGGTATTTCCCCAAGAGTGACTGATTTTAGTAGAATCATTCACTGATGTATGAAGAGATTTGTCTTCTCCTATAGGATTCTACTTCAGAATTGAACCAAACTGCAGCCACTATGGAAAACAGTACAGTGCTTCCTCAAAACATTATCCAAAAGATAACTCAAAGAGTCATCCAAAAGATAACTCAAAGAGTCAAAAGAGTCAAACTCATAGAAACAGAGGGTAGAATGGAGGTTGCGAGGGACTAGTGGGCAGGAGGAAACAGTTGCTGTTCAGGGTTATCAAGTTTCTATTGCTCAAGATGAGTAAGTTCTAGGGATCTGCTACACAACGTTGCGCCTATAGTTAAACGGTACTGTATTGTGCACTTAAACATTTGTTAAGAGATTAGGTCTTCTGTCCAGTGTTCTTACTACAATAAAAAAAAAAAAAAACTGAAAACAAAACCAAACAAACAAAAAAACCCAAACCTCAATCAAATTCAGTGATAAAAGCTTTATCTTGTCCTGCACTCTTTAGTTTTATTTGGTTAAATCAGTGAGACCTTGACTTGTGGAACAAATCAATGAGGCAACGGAGGAACAACAAAGTCTAAAAATAAGTAACCTATTTTATTCATTGAACATCAAATCTAATGCTGTGGGTAAACTTCTAAGATACGATAAATAGAAGTGTTAAAAACAATACAAATTTTTAAATAGACAAAGTATATTTAAGTTGTAAAAGTATTTCCTTTCAGAGCTAACATGCTATTATGAATTATTTAATCATTTAATTTTTTGATCCCTAAAAATCTTAATATTCATGAAGTATAACAATTATTTGAATGGATTTCTCATTTGATAACTTAGTTCTGTTTTTAAGAGATGAGTTTGTTTCTTTCTATCATAATCAAAATTCAGAGTCCAGTGTCCATGTTTCACTATTTCACTGAGCGGTTTCTTGAAGCTTTAATTTTCTCATATGCAAAACGAAGTCTTTGGACAAAACTCTAAAGCTATGAGTCTATGATTTTGAAGTTTTGTTTTTACCAATCTATGAGTTACAAGTTCAAGGAAAACAGCTTCTTGTCTGATAAAACTGTTTAAAGTCTGAGGCAGAAAGTAAGAGGTAACATTGAAATTTCTGAGAAAAAAATCAAAACATATTTTTAACCATCCAGCATGTTAAGAAATAGAAATATGTTTTAATAATTAAACCTAATAACCACACTAGCCTTTCTAGGAGTTGTCAACACCTCAGTAATTGTTTTATTAGTATTTGAAGCTACTGCAACACCTCCATAACTAATGTTCTAGGAAAAGAGTGAATTCATGCTTTGGGGATTAATAGGGTTTTGGGGGGAGATGACTAGCTGTTTACTAACATTCATCATGAGTGAGATTACAGTTCACAGACTCCTTTTCTGTGAGCTGAAGTCCTGTTTAATGGATTGAGCAGAAGTTATGATGCTACATTTCAGACCTGACACCCTCTGCTATGCTACTTCCCTTCTGCTGTCTGTTTGCAGAAGATGAGGTCAGAGGTACCAATGGGAAGGAGCCCAGACACCTGAATGATACATGGATGACAGATATTCCTCTAACCTAAAAACCTCCCAGGATTCTTACATAACCAAGAAACTGTCTTCTATTAAGTAAGACCCTGAAATCTCAGTTTCGGTAGAGAACCCAGCCTTCACTAAATAATATGGTCAGTTTCTCCCTTTTCTTCAAAATGCATGGTTTTACCAGCTTACCCTATAGGTAAGTATAAATACTTTAAACTTTCCTAAAAGGGCAACCTCTAATTTATAGTTTAACTGCACATCTTTTTAATTAAGATAGAAAATCATGTCTGATAATTGTGAGAGTGATAACTATAAAATAAATAATAAGGGAATATTCCACTTCTGTCTTGTAGGTAGTTGTTCTGCCCTGAAAATATAAAGAAAGGATCAAACACCTTTTGCTTCTAAAGAAAAGTGAATCAATCAATAAATTTCTAACAATACTTTTCACAGATACTCTCATAAAGTCTCATCTTTTTAAGAGGAAACAAGCACGTTTAACAACATTCATTTTAGTCCTGTCATTCATCTTTATCTTACACTTCAATAAATTTCCTAACACTAAACTTTTACATTACTCCAAATTTCTGCAAATTTTCGGAAAGAAATCATTGCCATTTGTTTATTAACTAACCAACACAGAAACCTTTGTTAGCGGAGACCCACGGGAAAGTTAACTCCGTGTATCATTTTTCTATACAAAACTATTGCTCTTCAAATTCTACTTCAGCATACACCTCATTCAAGAATGGTTGTTTAGTGAACTCCACCCTAAAGCCTTCGTAAGTTTTCCCCTTCGGATAACGCCAGTGCTATATGTATATAGCATACACTCAGATTTATTTGTTCTGTAAACATTATCAAGTGTTCAGCTGGTGCCAGGAACTGGGCCTCACTCTGGGTAGCAATTACAAAAAAGCCTAAGATGAGGTTCTTACCCTCAAGAAGCTCATGACAGTGCTGGGTGGTGGGCGGGGGGGCGACATATGAATATTTAAGCATAATGCATGGACATATAGGTGGTAATAGTGGCTTCTGCAAAAGGCCATTGGAGGAAATGTCTATTTCCAACTGAAATAAGAACGTTTCATAGAAGCGGAGATAGTTGAGTAGAACAATGGAAACGACACATTCACTGGGCAGAAGGGAAAGAGAAGGTATTTTCAAGCTGAGAGGCAGAACAATTTATCCAAAGACATCTTGACCACTGTCAGTATGCTCTGGGATGGGACAGAATTGTCATCTGCATACACCTGTCTTAATATGAAGGGTTTCTTTGGAAAGGAGGGGAGGGATTTGGCCATCAGCAGTTTTAGTCGAACGTCTTTGAAATGTAAGTGGGAGATATCAGGAATGACGTGAAAGAGGAGAAAATCGTCTGAGCAGGAGGGAACGCATACGGGCGTGAGGACACAGAAGACAGAACTGAACGCTTCTCGGTCACCAGATAGGAACTGTATAACTGTCTCCATGAAAAGGACATCTGGAGATTGAGAGCTGTCTAGAAAAGAGGGGAAAAAACCACCCAAAACAGTGAAATTGCAGCTCTAAGAGGCAGTGAAAAATAAAACAATTTTCTTTTTTCAGTTCCTAGGAGGTGTCATTTTGAGCGTCTCTCTGATGCTGCTTAAACACAGTTCATTAGCAAACATTTATTTTTCATCAGCTGTATGTCTAGCTTTGCTAGATGCTCTGGGGTGAAATAAAGATGAACATAATACAGTGTTTTGCCTTCAAGGAAGCTAAAGATTGTGTAAGATGGGACTTCCAGTTAGTTCAAATACCAGTGATAATGATTCTGATATAAAATTAAACACCATCTTTTGTTATGCTCCACAAGCAAAAGAATCCAATTAAATGCCAATAAAATTTTTATTCTAGAATTTAATTCAGTGATATTTTCTTTTTTAACAAAATCATCTAAGCCCTATAAATTTGGAAGCTGGATTCTACCATATATAAAAGATCAAGGAAAATGAGTGACACACCACCTTTTCTTTTATAAATAAATGAATCAGAGGGTTGGGAGATGTCCTCCCTCCCCATCCCCCAAAGACTCATCCTTATTCACATGACAGGTGGTACAGGGTCTGGAATAGTTTTTAGCTGCTTCAAAGAGGTATCAGATGTATTTAAATGTAAAGATGTAAAGCACTCAAATTATTTCAGTGTGATGTCAAAACAGTGAGTCATGATATGTCAACTATTTAAAAATATTAACTTTTACTTTCTTTTTAAAAAAAAATAAATGCAAAGCTTTCTGGGAGCTTTCAGTGGCAGCTCTGTCTTGAAGAAAACTACCTAAATAGCATGAGGCACCCCAGAGGGTAAATCCCACAGGACAGTCTAAAGGTCAAATGTGGGGCGAGTCTTTGAGTTTCACTGTGGCTTTGCTGGGGCCGAGTGAGACACATATAGATAAGCATGGGTCTTCTCCGTGGTTTTCCCTCCTCTTGGTTCCTGATAAACCAGCTACACAGGAAAAGCAATGGCCCTTCCCATTCTGCAGCAAGCTAGCAAGAGGGAAGATGCCAAGCAGTGTAGTACACACCTGCACCTTGGTGTCATCAGGGTGTGAAGTCTGATCCCAGAGGTGTGAAAAGAGTAAGCTCAGTGACAGAGGAGGGCAGTGAGAACTAAGGCAGAGGAAAAGGAGAAAATATCATAACTGAAAAGAGAAGTGGAGCAGGATAAACAGTAGATTGTCTAGGAGAACTAAAGTGACAGAAGAAATAAAATGATAGCCTAGAGAGCTGCAGCAAACCTAAGCCGATGGGATTCTTGCCAGACAGTGTGATGTCTGCCACCTCCCCCAACTGAGAGAGACTCGCACAGAATGGGAAGGATGGTGATCCGTAGAGGCAGTATCAAGGAGGAAGGCAGACACGCCCCCATCTGGCCATCCTGGCTGGACACATAATCAAGCCCTCTGTCAGGGGACTGTGCAAGTCCTTGTTTGAGTAGTGTTGTAAGACATCTAGAACATCGCATAACATTGGACTTTTAGAAGTGTGTCCATCTATGACTCTGCCTTTAGTCTCTCATGATTGTGTAGACACTGAAGACATGAATTTTGAGGACCCTTTCGTTCCTGGACTGGCTCAATCTGGAACCACTGCTCACTCAGTGAATAAAAATCATCATAGTAATACTAGTAACGGCCAACATTTCTGAAGGCTTTCTAAGCATTATTCCAAGTTCTTTACATCTAATATTTAACTTAATTATCATAAAAATTATCATTAAACTCCTTATTACAGATATGAAACCTAAAGCCTAAGAAAGTCCCAAAACACACAGATGGCCCTTGGTACGACAATGAACCAACTATTTTTTCCTAACAGGGTTTTTGTGTGGAGTACATGATAAGTTACATGAAAGTATTAAATCTCTACTCCTAAACATTCCAGATGATCCCTACAGTTACACATGAGAAAACAAAAACATATAAGCTGTTTCAAAACAAACTCTGTACTAGGGCCCAAGGGAAGAGACCTCATGTCTCATGAATGATCAGATGATCATACCTTCGTGATCTTAGGCAAGTCCCTTCCCCGCCAGAAACCAACCTCCCTCCTCCCCTCCCTTTCTTGTTCATAGTAAAAGGATTATACCAGATAGTCTCCAAGGAACATTTCATAGAGAACAAACTTGTGGTGGCCAAGGGGCAGGGAGGTGGGGGAGGGATGGAGTGGGAGTTTGGGATTAGCAGATGCAAACTATTATACATAGAATGGATAAACAACAAGGCCTACTGTATAGCACAAGGGACTATATTCAATATCCTGTAATAAACCATAATAGAAAAGAATATGAAAAAATGTATATGTGTATAACTGAATCACTTTGCTGTATAGTAGAAATTAACACAGCATTGTAAGTCATCTATACTTCAATAAAATAAACTAAAAAAAAACAATAGAAAAAGTGGCAAACTTCAAAGCTACTGCAGAGCTGTTAATTTAAACACAAATCCCCTAATACCACCTGTGAAGTTTTAATTGTACTTATGATCACCTTTAAAAACTATGTTAATAAATAGACCTTGAGCCTTCCAGACCCAGGGGAAGGATGAAATATTTGAACTAGAACATTGGTCTTTGGCTTCCAGAGGAACCCTTGTTTTCTGAAAGCATCTAAAGAATCACATCAGGTCAATACATTGTTTAAGTACATTAGTGGTCAATGGAGAAATAAAATAAAGAAACCAAGAAGAGGAAAAGTAAAGGAAAAGGAAGAGATATTTCCAACCATACTGTGTAACCATATAGTTGGAGAGCATACAATTTTGTTTTCTTGGGCACAATTAAAAAAAAAAAAAAAAAAAAGCAACCTTGCTACACTGGTAAAAATATATACATTTTGATTTAAAAATACTTATTTTTCTTAACTTCAGATGGAGAATGTTGGTTAAGCATTGTTTTCCTATGATGGCCTCCTCTCAAACAATTGAATTTTTATTCAGTAGGTCTGATTCTTATGATCATTCAAGTTTGGAAAATTCTGACATCTGTGGTTCCCAGGCATTGCTGACACTGGAAGTCTGAGCTCAAGAATTTCTTAAACTTGAGTGACCATGACAACCATCTGGGACCCTTGTTAGGGCTGGAAAACCTTCTCCTGTGTATTAGTCAGCTCAGGCTGCCATAGTAAGATACATACACTGGGGGCTTAAACAACAAGTTTAATTTCTCACAGTGCTGGAGTCAGGAAAGTCTAAGATTGGTGGTGACAGAGCTCATGCCAGGTGAAGGCTCTCTTCTTGTTTTGCAGACAACCACCTGCCTTCTCCCTGGGTCCTCCACGGCCCTTCCTCTGTGCATGCGCGTGCACGCGCGCACACACACGCACACGCACACACACACACAGTGGGAGAGCTCTTTGGTGGATCCTCTTAGAAGGACACTCATCCTACCGGATCAGAGCCCCACCCTTATGACCTTATTTAACCTTAATTACTTCCATACAGGCCCCATCTCCAAAGACAGCTATGCTGGAGTGTCAGCATACGGGTTTTAGACACTCAGTCCTTAACCATCCAATAGGACGGATCCAAAACACAGAAGAAAAGGCTGGTGCATGTTTAACAAGCACCCCAAGGACTGTCAAGGTCAGGCACATGCAGGCATTACTAAAGAGGGGAAAGTAGGAGTCAAGTCTGAAAAACTGATGCAAAGTCCAACTCAACAGTTAGCTGACGAGACCACTTGACTCAATCAACCTTTATAAATCTTGGTTTTCTTAGTTTTTAAATAGTAAAAATAGTATATGCCCTGTTTGATAAAAAGGGAAACCTCAACTGCCCAAATCCAGTATCTGGTACTTAATAAATATAAAGAAATTAGCAGCTTCTGCAAAATATGATTGTGGAAACTAAGGGACTAACTGGGAGACACTTTGGTGATCATACAACTCATATGTCAGTATTAACTGTTGTTCTTATTTTTCAACTTAGACAAGTATAAAAAGTCTACCCCCTCCCCCAAGAAATAGCCAGACCAAAAACAAAGCTAGCTCTAAAAAAAGTAATAAGAACGTTGACCCATTCATTACAAACTTCACCCAATAAGCTGATGTTGGATCTTTTAAGGAAACCCCAGTAGAAATAATTTACATTTCATTTTCATGGTAGTTTTCCATTCTTAAAAATAAGCAATCTCAAGCACTTCTCTCCATACTCAGGAGGCAAAAGATATTTTGAGTCCCATTCTTTTCTGTAAGAGTTACAACAAAGTCTCTGGAAAGAAATGTACTTGTCAGTGTCGATTCCACGATTGTGTCTCAGTTGGGGGGGGCCTCTTCTTCACTCTATTCATTCAATAGCTCAGTAATATTTAATATGTACCTATTACGCATTAGGTTATCTGCTAGGAAATGGAATTATAGGCAGAGACCACAGTCCCTGAATGGACATAAGGCACAGATTCAGGGAAATACATACGTAAACAAACAATGGTTATGGTACCACATGGCAGGTGCCGTGGCATATAGTCCAGGAAGATGTGGAAGACTGAGAGACCCCTGAAGAAACTGAGTATTCACTCCGCCTGAGAAAGTCAGGGAAAGTTTCAGAGCAGCATTAATAGCTAAGCCAGATGTAAAGGAATCTCTAGAAATATGAGTTTAATGAAATACATACTTTTATTAAAAACTTCATACAGTAATTCAAAACTGAGTAAGGGTAATCCCAGTTAAATTCAAGTCTGGATGGACTTTGCCTTCAACAAGACGTCTGAAGTGGGTATTGGAGAAGCGTGATGGGGAGGGTGTTTCACTAATAAGCAGCAACAGAAGCAACAGTAATAGAGAACCAGTTCTTTTTGGGGTGGCTGCCTTGGGGTGTAAGCAAGAAGTGCGAGTCCTACAGAGCTAGGGGTCAGACATGCTCTACACCCCTCTGTCATATGCACGAGCGAAGATGGCCTCCGCACTGGCCCAAAGGTTCTTTATTTCTTCATGGCAAGAAACAAACTGTTAGCTCAAAAGCCCACTGGCACCAAACAATTTTTTACACATTCAATTACTTTAAAAATAGCCCAAACTAGCACATATTTAGCCATTTAGAGCCTGCTCGCTTTGCATCCTCTGCAAATATTCACCCAACAGCTGTTGCCCACTGATAAAATAGGGCCTTGCAGTTGTAAGACCCTCTTATGGGCCGAGCTGTGTCCCTCTAAAATTAAAGGATGCACAACTTCCATGACTACATTAGTCTAAAATTGTTATAACATATTATTTCATAATAGCCCTATCCCCGAGTACCTCACAATGTGAGTGCACTGGGTGACAGGCTCTCTAAAGAAGTTATACAGTTAAAATTTTTTAACTTTAGGACCACATCCAATCTTGTAAGAACTGGGGTCCTTAGAAGAAGAGACTGGCACCCAGACACACAGAGAGGAAAGGTCCTGTAAGGACACAGCGAGAAGAGGACCATCTACAAGCCAAGATGCCAACACCTTGATCTTAGATTTCCAGCCTCCAGAACTTTGAGACAATGCATTTCTGTTGTTTAAGCCCCTAGTCTGTGGTGCTGGGTTATGGCCACCCTAGCTGACTTATACGGACCCCAAGCCACGCCTACCCTTGGGAGTCCTCTGGCCCACAGACTCCTTATTCTCCTGTTATGACATCACCTGGACACGTAAGCCCCTCTCCCATTCTCCTCTTCCCCATGAACCCCCTTGACCTCCTCCCTTGCTGGGCGTGGTCCTCTAGCCACTGCTGGAAGTCTCTGGAAGCTCCCATGCTCCTAAGATCCCTCTCACTCAACTTAGTCTGAGCACAACCTATAAAACCTGTGGTATGTTACAGCCTCTCATGGTTACACCTTTTTCTCTGATCAGCCCCCAATCCCTCAAACTCCGCCCACACTGGAGTCTTTGCAAATCTGCATCTCGCTACCAGCAAAATACCTTTGCATTTGGAGAAATTCATGCAAATTTGTGGTTCATCAACCCAGGAAATACTAAATACATTTATTTTGGCTATTTTCAGCAAGATATAACAAAATTCCTTCCTTTTCAGTAGCTCTAGGCTGACTACAAATGTAACATTTTCACACAAACATGAATTTCATGACTCCAAGTTATTAATTCAGCCTGCTATTGCTTTTCACTATGAAAAATGAAAACCTCAGTGAAATGCAGTATATCAGATATAGTCCAAGATTGGGAAGACTAATTATTCAGATCTCTTTTTCTACATTTCATTCGGAATGCAGAAATTCACATTATGCTTTGGGCTTTTCCATGTAGAAGACTGTTTAAATGAAATAAAGAAAAAAACAAATGAATACAAGTTTCCATTACATGCAATAATTCATATGAGAAAATATCTAGTTTGTGAGATATAATGATATAACATTACATTCAGTTTCTATGAATGAATTATGAAATAAGACGTTATAACAATTTTAGACTAATGTAGTCATGGAAGCTGTACATCCTTTAAGTATTAAGCAAGACCTGGTTTGGATACTGATTTCATCAGTTACTAACTTCCTATCAGTACAATCATGGGCTAAATAGTTAATCCACCAGAGCACTAGTTTCCTCACCCATAAAATAATAGAATATACTATTTCAGAGAGTTGTGACAATTCAGATGGATACATAGGTAATTCTCCTTAAACAATAACTGTGGCATAGTAAGTGCTTAATAAATATTGATTTCTAACGCCCTTTCCTCCTTTATTCTAAAGCACTTTCATTTTACGGAGAGCTGATACCAAATATTTATAGTATATTTAATGTGCACAAATCTTGAAACACCTAAGGGGCCAATATTTTATTCAAAGTAGGTAAACGGGTATGAATACATTTTAAGAATAAAACATATTCAATACACAAATACCCATCCTTAAAGAACTGCTTTATAGAACACAAAGGGCATCTCAATCCTTCAAGGAATCGCTTATCAAAGCCAAATTTAAATGTACAAGGTAAAAAATCTAGTTCTAAAGTGTTTACGGAAAATCTATATTCAATAGCTGTTAAATTTAAAAAAAACATGTTGCATAGTTCATACAATTTGCCTTGAGTAGGTGGCTTATTTGCATCCTAAGAGTATATACGATACTTGCGTGTTTTGATGGATTTCAAGTAGCTACTGTAAGATTCCAACCCTGTTCCATGAAGTACTGATTCACATTAAATTGATAAATAAGCTGTTTAAGAAAAACACTGCATAGCTCACTGCAAGCTATATTAGGATTTTTAAACGTCTAAAAGCATACAAAAAATCTAGTCAAAACCTTCTAAATTACAGTATTATGTTTTTACTGGAAATATAACTTGCCACAAGAGAAGAAGACAGAGTACAACACTAATGGATTCACGTGGGTTGGCTCCATGTATCATGGGGTCATAAAGGTGGCATTTCATTTCTCACTCTCACAGGCAGAAAATAGCAGCATCCCATGCCCTGTAACAGCAGTGTATAGTGGTGGTAAAAAGCATTAAAGCTTAGGGGCTTCCCTGGTGGTGCAGTGGTTGAGAATCCGCCTGCCAATGCAGGGGACACGGGTTTGAGCCCTGGCCCGGGAAGACTGCCACATGCCGCGGAGCAACTAAACCTGTGCGCCACAACTACTGGGCCTGCGTTGTAGAGCCCGCGAGCCACAACTACTGAAGTCCACATGCCACAACTACTAAGCCTGTGCGCCTAGAGCCCGTGCTCCGCAACAAGAGAAGCCACCACAGTAAGAAGCCGCGCACCGCAGCAAAGAGTAGCCCCCGCTCGCTGCAACTAGAGAAAGCCCGCGCGCAGCAATGAAGACCCAACACAGCCAAAAATAAATGAAAAAAAAAAAAAAAAGTGTTAAAGCTTAAATCTTCAGAACAAAAGATACTCTTCATAAGGCAGTTTGGGATTCTCTAAAAATATGAGGACTGCATAAAAAACTACATAGCCTCCCAAGTCTTTCAATGTGTGAGGGAAGCCAATAAAAGATAAACTTGATGTCCTTTCCTGAGATAAAAACACACCAATATTTTAATACATCAAAATCAACTCTAAGTAAGTTAGAGAAGTTTATTCGGCATGGTCAAAAGGTAAAGCTGTTACTCTTCAAGTAAATATTCCTATGATCCAGTAATGAAGGAGTTAAAGAATTTATCCACCTAACAGTCACATTATTCATGTCTTTATTAGCAAGAAACTCCCCCCACTTTCTCTCTTGCCCCACTATCATCCTTCTTTCCGTAAGCATTCCCTAAGGCTAGTTTTTTTTCCCACCTTTTTGAAGAGTCCATCTAGACCAATTTATGTAAGCAGATTCCCCTCATCCTGTTTTTCCCTATCACAGCACCCCTTACTTAAAACCTTAAAGATGGTTGATATTTTGTAATATTAATGGATTAAATCACTTACCTCCTGACAATCAGGGTTCCCTAATAATTACTTCCTTGAAGACCAGAAATGAGTTTTTTTCACCACTCAATGTATACTCAACCTCAAACATATATACAAAATTAATAAACGTTAATACATTTTTAAAAGTTGATATAATGTGCTACTTGAGCACAGGAGAGGGAACGGCTCCTTGCTTTCTGGAGCCAAGGACAGTTCCACAGTATAAGATACAGTTGAGGTGGACCTTACAGGTGAGAGTTCTCTAGATTTCAATCAGCAGGAAGAGATTCCAGACAGCACTGTGTTCTATTACACTCTATGTGCCGTTAGTTTTTTCTTTTTTTCCTTTGGTCTGTACATTTTCATTACACCAAAGGTTATCAGAGAACTGACAAAGAGAATGCTTACAAGAAAGTTAGATTATATTCTGTACTTGTTCAACTCTCAAAATTCTTCATAGGTAAGTTAAAAAAAAATCACACTCATGATATTCTGGGTTTTATTTTCATATTCATCTGAAAAAGTAAAAATGGTAGAGCTAAAATTGTTTAGCTCATCTCTGTTTCCATATTCCTGAAAACACAATTATGGTTACAGAGACATCACTGTCCTCTTTTGTCCTCTTTCCCCAGGCTTTTGGGATTTTTCAAGAGAGTCACTGAAAACAATACTCCTGAAATTTAAGTTCCAAACATTACCTTAGAGCATTTGCTACAGATAATTGTAAATGAATTTGGTATTGCATTTCACAACCTAGAGAAAGATAATTCCTCATATAACTTTGACAAGACAGCAGTGAAGTCAAGCCTTTAGCAGATCTCCATTTGCAGTGGATCGGAAATTTGGATTTTAGTAAGTCATGGAAAGATAAAAGGGCGCGATCACTAAACCCAGATGGAGGCATCTAGTAGAGAATCCTATAACTTGATAGGTGGAGGATGTCTTAGAGGTCACTTAGCCCCTCCATTTTATAGCAGATCATCATCAGAATGGTTATGCATTGGAGGCAAAGACACTGCTGAAACTCAGGAGAATGCTCGTTTAGATAAGTGATTTCCCCGTACTTACAACTATATGCCAGGTGTAGACTTGACTGGTATGTGTGACTTAGAATCCTGGAGATATTTTGACCACTGTCTCCAATAGTTCCACAGTTACTGAAGATTTCCTCCAGGTAATATTGTCAGAGGCTAGAAGGGATAAGCCACAACATGACTTAAGGCAGGGAGGCCTTAGAAACTCCCCCATAATCTTCCACATCTTTCTCCGAGCCACAATGAATGAAAGTAACATCTAAATAAGTACGGTGGGCTCTCCAAATCTGTGGGTTCTGCATCTGCACATTCAACCTGTACTATGTGTACTATGGATTGTGCACTGTGATTACCATCTGAGGTTAGGTGAACCCCTGGGTGTGGAACCCACAGATACAGAGGGCAGACTTTAAGACTTGAGCATCCCTGGACTTTGCTATGCATGGAAGGTCCTGCAACTAAACCCTGGGGACACCTAGGGACAGTGTTACAGCAAGCATGAAGCAACTGAGGCTTCCATGCAAGTACTATAGCATTCTTCCCCTATCTCCCAACCTCAGCTTGCAGCCCTGAACCTGACCTATGAGATGATTCTATCGCTGCCCCTGCAAAGAGTAAAAGCTCATGTATAAAGCTTCAGGTCTACTGAAACTGTTTGATGTTCACAAAAGACTCAGCCAATTCCCACATTTGTTCTTGAGAAAAGGCACGAAAGAACAAATGAAACCTTATTCAGAGAAGCTGCAGCTTTTACCTTTTTGACTTCTCCAAAGCATTAGTCTCTTCTTTTCCTTAAGGGGTGGACCTTAACACAAGCACTGTGAGTGGAAATTATTGGAAGCAGATTTGACAGGACATAAGAAATATCTTCCTCAGAGTTAACAATATCTGAAAATGGAATGAACTGTCTGGTAAAGTACTGCCATGGTGGATGTTCAGAGGTTCCTCAATTATTTATCAGAGGATTTTTTTTTTTTAAGAGGTATTGGCTTAGCTAAAGTTACTATAGCATCTTTTAGCCAATTTTCCATAAGATATTAATTGTTCCCATCCTGACCTCCATTAGCGCCTCATACCCACATGGAGCATTATTTCTGATAACTTCCAGCCAATTGCCTCTATTTTCATGATGGATTCTGCTCCCCTGATTCTTGTAGGGGTAGACGTTTCCTTCTCTCCTGTTCTGACATTTACTTTGAAATATAGCATGCGTTGATCACATTCAGGGCATTATTCATGAATTAATTGGAGTCTCTTGGGTGCTTCTGGAAAGTCACCACACTGTTTCCTGCACCATTTCTTGTGGAGATGCCAAGAGATACTTACCCTGCCCCAACTCCTCCCATTCTAGATCCTGCCATTTGGTCTCCCCAGCTCATTCTCCCATTCCCTGTCTCTCAGTCCTCTCCTTGGAAATTCCATTCCGTCAATCAAAAGCTGTGACTTTGATATCCATGGCCAGAAACTGGGTTGCTTTGCCTCAAGATGCTACTATTTGCCCTGTTTAGTTTAGCATTTCCAGACGTTCCTGAGGAACAGAGGAGTGAAGGGAGAGTAAACGATGGTCCCTGTTTCCGAAGTTGACAACCAAGAGACTAACTGGCTGGAGTGAGGGTGGGGTCATCCAAGATGGAGATTCACAAGTGCAATCATAGTGTATATGCTTTCTCTTTCCTTCTGCTCTGTGCTTTAAGTGTCAGTAAGAGATTAAGCTGATCTTTCCTCCTTTTTCAATCTTCTAGCCACATGTGACTATTGGGCACTTGGCTACTGTGCCTGAAAAATTGAATTTTCAATTTTATTCCATTTTAATTGATTTATATGTAAAATTTAGAACGGAGAGTAGATTTTCGTCTTAGGAAACTGCAAAGGTAGGTCTGGAAGAACATGAGTACGTGCATCAAATCTTTCAAGTCTAATTTTTTATGAATTCTAAGTACAGATCAAGTATTTCCAATGAAAAGTTACAACCGAACTGAAATGTGCTTAAGTATAAAATACACACCAGACTTTGACAAGTTCTTTAAAAATAGAGAATGCAAAATATCTGACTATGTTGAAATACTAAAGATTAACATATACACACTACCATATATAAAACTGATAATCAACAAGGACCTACTGTATAGCACAGGGAACTCGACTCAATATTCTGTAATAACCTCTATGGGAAAAGAACCTAAAAAAGAATGGATATATGTATATGTATAACTGAATCATTTTGCTGTATACCTGAAACTAAGACAACATTGTAAATCAACTACACTTCAATATAAGATAAAAATTAAACTTAAAAAAAGAGAAAAATAGAGAAATTAGTCCTATCTTTTTCTTTGTTTTTAATGTGGCTAATCATTTCTTAACTAGAATTGTATTCTATTTCTGTTGTACTGTGTTGCCTTAGCTATTCCACACAGAATTATTTATAATGAGAAGATTATAGATATTAATTTGCTTCCAGAGGAATAAAGAGATGGTAGTGGGAAGATGAGGTTGGATGACTGAAAGAACAAGAAATGGTGCTGAAATAGTGAGAGGAAAAAAAGACTGGAAGTAACATGTATTATTTGTATTTTTATAAGAATGATGTATCTACTAAATTCTAAAAGTATTCTTGAAGAATCTGCATTTCTATAAAAGATTTAAGTGATGAATATTTCCTCCTTGTCTACTATAACAGTAGTAAATGATATAAATAAATATGAGAAATATTTTTCATTTCATTATCTGATACAAACACAGTAGAACCACAATATCTGCGAAGGAAAGGTTCCAGGACCCACTGTGGATACCAAAATCCATGGATACTCAAGTCCTACAATTGGACCTCCATATCTGCAGGTTCCACATCCATAGATTCCACTGCAGATACAGAACCAGAACCCAGGGATACTGAGGGCCAACTGTATTTATTGGAAAAAAAATCCATATGTAAGTGGACTTGTGTAGTTCAAACCCATGCTGTTCAAGGGTCAACGGTAAAGACAATGATAACAATTTCAAGATAACTTTATTTGGGGGAAAAAAATGTGACCCTCATTTTCTACTGTGAAGAAAAATTGTCCATTTAATTGCCCTTGTCTGGTGCAGACCAAATATTTTGATAGGCACAGTTCATCGGAATGAGGAAAATATAAAGTAGCAGAGAATGATAACAATTTCAAGATAACTTTATTTGGGGGAAAAAAAATGTGACCCTCAGTTTCTACTGTGAAGAAAAATTGTCCATTTAATTGCCCTTGTCTGGTGCAGACCAAATATTTTGATAGGCACAGTTCATCGGAATGAGGAAAATATAAAGTAGCAACTTGGTATTTGAGTATGAAAGGAAGGCAAACGCAAACTCGAATGACCCACTGTGTAGTTTCTCGTATGTTACCAGCAGCCGAGTTCAACGCCTCACCCACTGAAGACACGGTTGCTTCGAATCTTGGGCCATGACAAGCACATAATAAGAGGGTTTATTTATCTTAAGCAATCTTTCCTAAAGCCCTGAAATGTCCTGTTCGTTTGTAGCCTAGTTTTTATTAAATTTTGAGCCTGGAGGTAACTTTGAAGAACAATGACTCTAGAAGCGTCACCCACAACCAGGTAACAAGGTCCAAACTGGGCTAATCAAGAACATCAGAGTCACCCTTTTTACGTGAATTCTTCAAGTTCACAGGACTGATGATTCTGTAGCAGTAACTTACAAATTCCCTCTTTTGATAAGAAAATAGAACGTAGCATGTTAAAGCTGACACTTCCTGAGCAGGGGTTCTGTGTTAGCTTCCCTGTTCTCAGCCCCTCACTTGGTCTGTGACCTCAATTATCAATCTACCTGACTCAGTCAGCCCTCACTCCCACTGCAGCCTCACATCGCTGTGGAGTTAACCCTACCTTTTAGAGAAAGTAGTAGCAACAACAGTGTGATGGTAATAACCCCAAGGACGGGGGGAGGCGGTGGGGAGGAGTGGGGGCGCTAAGAGCAAACACTAGTTGCTCCATTAAAAGGCACAAAGGTGAGTATGGAAAAGTTAAGAACTTCTCCAAAAGTCAGGGCGCTAAGAGCAAACACTAATTGCTCCATTAAAAGGCACAAAGGTTGGGCTTCCCTGGTGGCGCAGTGGTTGAGAGTCCGCCTGCCGATGCAGGGGTCACGTGTTCGTGCCCCGGTCCGGGAGGATCCCGCGTGCCGCGGAGCGGCTGGGCCCGTGAGCCATGGCCGCTGGGCCTGTGCGTCCGGAGCCTGTGCTCTGCAACGGGAGAGGCCACAGCAGTGAGAGGCCCGCGTACAGGAAAAAAAAAAGTAATAATAAATAAATTAAAAAAAAAAAAAAAAAAAGGCACAAAGGTGAGTATGGAAAAGTTAAGAACTTCTCCAAAAGTCACACAAATACTAAACAGTACGGCCTGTTTTCATTACATAACATGCAGTTTTTCATCAACTCTACAGAGCCTTGAAACTCTCTGACTGCAGCTTCTCAGGTGCAAGGGAGTGGGCCAATACACTTCTCATTATACACCCTCTTACTTTTGATAATGGTAATGATCCCTTACTCATTTACTAATTCAAAGTATGAAATGCCTGTCATATTTATCACCTCGTGTGGGCACTGCAGATTTAAAGACAAAGTCGCCAGCTGTGCTTCTATACAACATCTGGTCTTTACGTATCCTTGCTGTTTTTCTTTAAAGAAAAAAAACCAAAAAACCAAAAAACAAATAGACTTCACATGCCCTGCTCCCTCAAAGTGAGTTCTGTTGTAGATGTTTCTTTATTCTAGATGACATTCCCCACTTTTACATATGTTTACTGCTTCCCAAGGCATATCAACTTATAAAAAATTATTTTAAACTATTTTAAGGGGAGTGAGGGCTGACATTGGCTAGTATTCATTTTCGCACGCACACACGCGCACGTGCACACACAGCCCCCAATGATGTGTAAAATGAGTTTCTGAAAAAACAGAACAGTGTTTTCCAAGAAATGATGCAATCAGAAACCCTAGATTCCAGCCCCGTCCCTGAAGGTGGCTGCCTGACGGCGGTCTCCTAAAGACTGGCTCAGAAAACGGGCTGAAGGTACATCTTTTCCTATTCTCAGGGGTTCTGGTGAGGACTAAATAATGCAAATTAAAGTGTTATAATTATACACAGGGCAGTACTTTAAGAACGCGACACTGACATGAAAGCCTCAATTAAGTTTGCAGAGCCAACCTCGCCTCCAGCTCCACTCTTCTCTCTTTGGTCTTTAAAATGAGGTTTTTCTGAAAACCAATGTCAGTGTCAATTTAAACTTCAGGTCTGCCCTCAGGGCTCCACAGAGGTCCTGGCATTTCCCCAGCGAGCACTGCTAACTCCCTTCACAAGTGGAATGTGATTTTGGATCCCCAGCACGAAACGTAGTTTCTGGTGTGGCAAATTCCCCTACACATGTTTTTAGGATGTATGAACAAACAGATTCTGGAATATCCCCAATAAATAACTCCCCAAGCATTTAACTGAAAAAGAACCCAGGCTTATGTATCAATCTTTCATTGTGTAAAGAAGCCAACGGGTAGAGCAAAAGGAAAATAAAAAATACATACGGAAATACACGCATTAAAGAAGGAATTAAGACAACACTCAGACCAAAATAAAATACACTATTCAGTCCACAAGTGTGCTGACTACCTGCTAGACAGAAGATACTATTCTACTTTGCTAACAGCTGGAAGATAAAAGAAGGAAGATGTATCCCAGGTTTTCAAAGAATAGCAGAAAATGTGGACTAGTGTTCAAGCACTGATTTCTGTGCAGATAACAGAGATGATGCTTGTGACTGGAAATCACCGGGAAAGCCCACAAAACCTGTGACGGGACAATACAGATGATAGCACAGTCTGTGAACTTTCCTTTTTTATGACCATGCTTGTTAGTTTGCTTTTTTTTCCCCTCAATGCCACATAGCAAAATATTTGTCGTATAGCAAAATAAAACCCTGTGTTGCTCAAACACAAATGCCTATCTCATAAGGCAACAAACAGACCCACCGTTTTATAAATCAAAGCTGATGTTTAACCCTAAAATACCTCCAAACTCAAATATTACACATCATTCCATTGATAATTTACTTCAAAATTATCCAGCAAATAATGGAGTCAAAATGTGTTGTTTTTTTATAATTTGACAATAATCAATTGTTACATAATAATGGTTCATTTAATAAATAGCAAAACAAGTAAAAATTTTACATATTATATACATTTATTGTTATTTATTATATAACAGAAAAGCTGACTGTTCTTTTGGTGCTATTTTGTATTCTAAGTATTCACAGAAGTAAAACTTCAGTGTCACCATGTTTTAAATCATGCTGTCAGGGAAGGACCAAGCTATACCTAATGTGCAACTTACTGTTTAATATCAGAAATACTACTGCAAAATAACTGAGTATTAAATAGACTCCTATCATTAAGAGTGTGATCTTCTTCTCAGGACAGGAATGGTATCTTACTTCCGTATGCCTGATGCCAAATGCCTAAAAGTTAATCACACAAAAAACGCTTGATGACTTTTTACATCAAGTAATTTTTGTACAAACAAGAATACACACTGATGAAAAAGGCAGGAAAATGAGCAAAATAATTGAACTATTTTGCGTTCTTTTGTGAAAGCAAGTGGCACAAACATTGATGGGCATCCATCGTGTCTATTATACCAACCTGACCTCACTCTTTTTTTTTTCCTGACATCACTCTTGAGGATAAAAACGAAAATCTCTAAGCCTTATCTAGCAAGAATATTCTAGAAGAACAGGAAAACAAACCAAAAAGAATAGGTGTATTATAACTGCTAAAATTTGCTATCAAATTTGAGAAATAACATGTTCCAAGGTGTTACATAATTCTTCCATCAAAGTACTGTAACCCTGGGGAAAAATCTGATATATATATATTTTCTTGCTCAAGGAGACACAGGACAATTAGACCTGATTCCAGAAGATGACTGCAATTGATCAAACAAAGCTTAGTCAAGTTTAGACAATGCTGGTTTTTAAAATTTTTTATTTACTTATCTATTTATTTATTTTGGCTGCATTGGGTTTTCATTTCTGCGTGCGGGCTTTCTCTAGTTGCGGCGAGCGGGGGCTACTATTCGCTGCGGTGCTCGGGCTTCTCATTGCGGTGGCTTCTCTTGTTGCGGAGCAGGGGCTCTAGGCACGCGGGCTTCAGTAGCTGTGGCACGTGGGCTCAGTAGTTGTGGCACACGGGCCCTAGAGCACAGGCTCAGTAGTTGTGGCGCACGGGCTTAGCTGCTCTGCGGCATCTTCCCGGACCAGGGCTTGAACCCATGTCCCCTGCATTGGCAGGCAGATTCTTAACCACTGTGCCACCAGGGAAGCCCACAATCCTCGTTTTGAGAGAATGAGCTCCAGCCCAACTGTAGACATTGTCTATCCGCTTCCTCTTGCCTACAGTCTTCCTTGAGCCTCTTGAGCTGCATAATCTCACATTTGTCTCTGTCTTCCCTTGTGTGTCTAGATCCAAGCCACACATTTTCCAGAAAAAAATCTAACTTGATTTCACTTGAAATCTTTTTCAAGAAAGCTAAGTTATCTGATGACTTAAACACATACCTAATTCTTACTAGATGCTTCTCAAATCATAATTAGTCATTTTAGCCATCTCAGTTCCTACAATTTTACTAAATATACAGTATTACAATTCTTTTGCTTAGCATTAGCGATCAGAATGAATTCTACAACTATTTATTTCATCACATAAGTCTTCCCCTACCATTTTATCCAAAACAATAGAATCTGACTGAAACTACTCTTTCTTTTAATATTGTCAGATTATGCCTTTTCCCTGCAGTTACTTTCAGGCCATGCAATAACCTCTAACTATCCTTCTGGCAGATTTTGTTTGCATGATTGGTGAGTTATTAGTGTCAAGATATAAAGAATAGATATCACTTTTCCAAAACACAGATTATCTGTACTAGCAGGTGTTTATAAAGATAAGTTTCCTTTGTACAAAGATACATCTTTTGCTTAAGGGTCCCCTGTTGCAGCAATAGATCCCAGAAGTACAGATAAGATTTTAATACTCAAAGGACATAGAAGAATGTGGAAACATAAAATGTACTAGGTGCATTGATAATAAAGTTTATCATATTAATAACTTTGGACACACCTAGATCATGGCTGTTCTTCCTGCAGATGAGTCCTGGACAGTCAAATACAGAAGGTGAAAAGATTGATTTGTTGCCCCCATCTGTATCTTATTGGATCCTATGAGCTCTTTGTTCTATCAAAGCAGATCCAACAGGGAGATAAGGCAACCTAGAGTGAGTGCTTGCTTTCTGACTGCAGGGTGGATGTGGTCATGTCAGTATGTGTTACCCTAATCTTCTTTAGTCTCCACTGCTCTCACGTAGGATCCTGATGTGTGACTGAAACCAAGCAGAACAGTGTGGGGCTCCTGGGCATGGAAGCCTTTCCATGTCTCCCGTTTGTTGTTTGTAGAGAAGAGATTCCAGCCTCCATGACCTTCCTTGAGTTCCAAAGCTCAGATTCGAACAGTTGCTAATCAGGGAAGGGAGGGGATGCAGAGACAAGGGAGGAGCAGCCAAGAAACAGTAGTGCAGGCTTGGGGCAGGGTCCTGGCTCTGCCTCAAGGGATACACTTAGCTATATCTTTGAGCACTTTACAAAACTAAAACCCCCAACAAATGGAAGATGTCAACATTCCTCATTCCAGAAAAGACCACCTGAGACCAAACTAAAGGAACCAGTGAAGCTCATTAGGAGACTATGTGAGACCAGATTAAAGGAGTGCAGACCCTGCATACACCCTAATCCTTATCAGCAACCCTGCCCTTGAACCATTGCAATAAAACTCTTCACCAAATCCTCCCAGGTTGGGACACACAGTTTTGAGAGGTAAGAGCTGTGGCCCCCTTTGCCTGCCAAAGCAATAAAGCTATTCTTTTTTACTTCACCCAGAACTCTGTCTCTGAGATTCGATTCAACACTGGTGCACAGAGGCCAAGTTTTCAGAATCATGATAATTTAAATATTTTAGAGAACATGCACAACGTGTTCAAACTGTTGAACATTTTACATCCTGGTTCTGATGTTCACCCTCTTGAAGATGATTTATAAACCATCTCAAATATACCTACTACAGACACCGGCCGGTATCACTGCGTTTGACCTTCCCCACCTTGGTTCATGGATCTTGCCCCCAATTTTAAATTACACCCTCAGTGATAAGACAAACAGTAGATATCTAAAGCTTACCAAGTCCACTGAATCTCTAACTTTCTGGAGAAAAGCTCATGAATAACAAAAGCAAAGGGCTTCCCTGGTGGCGCAGTGGTTGAGAGTCCGCCTGCCGATGCAGGGGACGAGGGTTCATGTCCCGGTCCGGGAAGATCCCACATGCTGCGGAGCGGCTGGGCCCGTGAGCCATGGCCGCTGAGCCTGCGCGTCCAGAGCCTGTGCTCCGCAATGGGAGAGGCCACAACAGTGAAAGGCCTGCGTACCGCAAAAAAAAACATAAAATGTACTAGGTGCATTGATAATAAAGTTTATCATATTAATAACTTTGGACACACCTAGATCATGGCTGTTCTTCCTGCAGATGAGTCCTGGACAGTCAAATACAGAAGGTGAAAAGATTGATTTGTTGCCCCCATCTGTATCTTATTGGATCCTATGAGCTCTTTGTTCTATCAAAGCAGATCCAACAGGGAGATAAGGCAACCTAGAGTGAGTGCTTGCTTTCTGACTGCAGGGTGGATGTGGTCATGTCAGTATGTGTTACCCTAATCTTCTTTAGTCTCCACTGCTCTCACGTAGGATCCTGATGTGTGACTGAAACCAAGCAGAACAGTGTGGGGCTCCTGGGCATGGAAGCCCTTCCATGTCTCCCGTTTGTTGTTTGTAGAGAAGAGATTCCAGCCTCCATGACCTTCCTTGAGTTCCAAAGCTCAGATTCGAACAGTTGCTAATCAGGGAAGGGAGGGGATGCAGAGACAAGGGAGGAGCAGCCAAGAAACAGTAGTGCAGGCTTGGGGCAGGGTCCTGGCTCTGCCTCAAGGGATACACTTAGCTATATCTTTGAGCACTTTACAAAACTAAAACCCCCAACAAATGGAAGATGTCAACATTCCTCATTCCAGAAAAGACCACCTGAGACCAAACTAAAGGAACCAGTGAAGCTCATTAGGAGACTATGTGAGACCAGATTAAAGGAGTGCAGACCCTGCATACACCCTAATCCTTATCAGCAACCCTGCCCTTGAACCATTGCAATAAAACTCTTCACCAAATCCTCCCAGGTTGGGACACACAGTTTTGAGAGGTAAGAGCTGTGGCCCCCTTTGCCTGCCAAAGCAATAAAGCTATTCTTTTTTACTTCACCCAGAACTCTGTCTCTGAGATTCGATTCAACACTGGTGCACAGAGGCCAAGTTTTCAGAATCATGATAATTTAAATATTTTAGAGAACATGCACAACGTGTTCAAACTGTTGAACATTTTACATCCTGGTTCTGATGTTCACCCTCTTGAAGATGATTTATAAACCATCTCAAATATACCTACTACAGACACCGGCCGGTATCACTGCGTTTGACCTTCCCCACCTTGGTTCATGGATCTTGCCCCCAATTTTAAATTACACCCTCAGTGATAAGACAAACAGTAGATATCTAAAGCTTACCAAGTCCACTGAATCTCTAACTTTCTGGAGAAAAGCTCATGAATAACAAAAGCAAAGGGCTTCCCTGGTGGCGCAGTGGTTGAGAGTCCGCCTGCCGATGCAGGGGACGAGGGTTCATGTCCCGGTCCGGGAAGATCCCACATGCTGCGGAGCGGCTGGGCCCGTGAGCCATGGCCACTGAGCCTGCGCGTCCAGAGCCTGTGCTCCGCAATGGGAGAGGCCACAACAGTGAAAGGCCTGCGTACCGCAAAAAAAACAAAAAACAAACAAAAAACAAAAGCAAACATGTTGTGTAAGAACAAAAAAGGTATGATCAAGGCAGAAGGATATCCATATTCCAAGAATCTTGTCTATTCCACAAGGCAAGTGGAATACGAAGAACAATTGGGACCGTTAGCTTTATCACAGATCTAAAAATGCCTTGTAAAATGAGGATATTGTATTTCCAGATAACACACACACACACACACACACACACACTAAAAAATTCTACCTTCTAAGAAAGGTTCTAAGAGAATGTGTACTTCAGGGCAGGGACCTTCAAGATGGAAGAGGAATAAGACGTGGAGATCAACTTCCTCCCCACAAATACATCAAAAATACATCTACATGTGGAACAACTCCTACAGAACACCTACTGAATGCTGGCAGAAGGGCAAGAAAATCCCCACGTACCTGAGTAGGGCAAAAGAAAAAAGAAAAAGCAGAGACGAAAGAATAGGGATGGGGCCTGCACCAGTGGGAGGGAGCTGTGAAGGGGGAAAAGTTTCCACACTTTAGGAAGCCCCTTCACTGGCGGAGACGGGGGGTGGCAGGGGCTAAGCTTTGGAGCCATGGAGGAGAGCACAGCAACAGGGGTGCGGAGGGCAAAGTGGAGAGATTGCCGCACATTGGACTGGGGCCAACCAGCACTCACCAGACTGAGAGGCCTGTCTGCTCACCCACCAGGGCAGGCGGGGGCTGGGAGATGAGGCTCGGGCTTCAGAGGTCAGACCCCAGGGAGAGGACTGGGGTTGGCTGCGTGAACACAGCCTGAAGGGGGCTAGTGTGCCAAAGCTAGCTGGGAGGGAATCCGGGAAAAAGTGTGGACCTGCCTAAGAGGCAAGAGACCATTGTTTCAGGGTGTGCAAGGAGAGGGGATTCCTTCCCTGTCTGTCCACAGAACGCAGAGCACCGCCTAGAGCTCCAGAGATGGGCGTGAGCTGCAGCTATCAGCTCGGACACCAGAGACGGGCATGAAACACTAACACTGCTGCTGCAGCCACCAAGAATCCTGTGTGCAAGCACAGGTCACTATCCACACCACTCTCTGGCAGGCTGTGAGGCCCAACACTGCCAGTGTCCCATGATCCAGGGACAACTTCCCCAGGAGAACACACTGTGTGCCTCAGGCCGTTGCAACATCATGCCAGCCTCTGCTGCTGCAGGCTTGCCCCACATTCCAATTATAACTACTGAACCCCTCCGTCCCCGAGGCCTGAGTGAGCCAGAGCCCCCTAATCAGCAGCTGCTTTAACCCCCTCATGTGTGAGATGGGAACAGATGCCTGAGGGTGACCTACACGCAGAGGCGGGGCCAAGTCCAAAGCTGAACCCCAGAGCTGTGCAAACAAAGAAGAGAAAGGGAAATCTCTCCCAGCAGCCTCAGGAGCAGCGGATGTACCCTGAATCTGTGGAATACCTCAGTGGACAATGAATCATCCCAAAATTGAAGTGGTGGACTTTCAGATCAACTGTAGACTTCAGGTTTGCTGTCTGCAGCTGACTTGGTTCTGATTTTTATATTTATCTTAGTATAGTTTTTAGCGCTTGTTATCATTGGTGGATTTGTTTATTAGTTTGGATGCTCTCTTATTTTTTAACATTTTTATTATTCCTACTTTTAATTTTTATATTAATAATCATTTTTTATTTTAATAATTTTACTAAAATTTATTTATTTATTTATTTATTCTTTCATTTTTTTTCTTCTGAGCTATGTGGCTGACAGAGTCTTGGTGCTCTGGCCTGGTGTCAGGCCTGAGCCTCTGAAGTGGGACAGCCAAGTTCAGGACATTGGACCACAAGAAGCCTCCCAGCCCCACACAATGTCAATCAGCGAGAGGTCTCCCAGAGATCTCCATCGCAACGCTAAGACCGAGCTCCACCCAACGGCCAGCAAGCTCTAGTGCTAGACATCCCATGCCAAACAACGAGCAAGACAGGAACACAATCCCACCCACTAGCAGAGAGGCTGCCTAAAATCATACTAAGTTCACAGACACCGAAAAAATAATGAAAAGAATTGAGGACAGGCTCAGAGATCTCTGGGACAACATTAAACACACTAACATTCAAATTATAGGGGTCTGAGAGGAAGAGAAAAAGAAAGGTTCTGAGAAAATATTTGAAGAGATTATAGTTGAAAACTTCCCTAATATGGGAAAGGAAATAGTTAATCAATTCCAGGAAGTGCAGAGAGTCCCATACAGGATAAATCCAAGGAGAAACCAGTCCCCTCCACCGGGAAGCCTACACAACCCACTGAACCAACTTATCCCCAGGGTGGCAGACAACAAAAACAACAGGAACTACAAACCTGTGGCCTGTGAAATGGAGACCTCAAACACAGTAAATTAAACAAAATGAGAAGACAAAGAAATATGCAGCAGAATAAGTAGCAAGGTAAAAACCCACCAGACCAAACAAATTAAGAGGAAATAGGAAGTCTACATGAAAAAGAATTCAGAGTAATGATAATAAAGATGATCCAAAATCTTGGAAATAGAATGGAGAAAATACAAGAAGTTTAAAAGGGGCCTAGAAGAACTAAAGAGCAAACAAACAATGATGAACAACAAAATAAATGAAATTCAAAATTCTCTACAAGGAATCAATACCAGAATAACTGAGGCAGAAGAACGGATAAGTGTCCTGGAAGCTAAAATAGTGGAAATAACTACTGCAGAACAGAATAAAGAAACAATTCCAGGAAGTGCAGAGAGTCCCATACAGGATAAATCCAAGGAGAAACACACAAAGACACATATTAATCAAACTATCAAAAATTAAATACAGAGAAAAAAGCAGCAAGGGAAAAGCAACAATAAACATACAAGGGAAACCCCATAAGGTTAGCAGCTGATCTTTTAGCAAAAACTCTGCAAGCCAGAAGGGAGTGGCAGGACATATTTTAATGATGAAAGGGAAAAACCTACAACCAAGATTACTCTACCCAGCAAGGATCTCATTCAGATTTGACTGAGAAATTAAAACCTTTACAGACAAGCAAAAGTTAAGATAATTCAGCACCACCAAACCAACTTTATAGTAAATGCTAAAGGAACTTCTCTAGGCAGGAAACACAAGAAAAGGAAAAGACCTACAGAAACAAACACAAAACAATTAAGAAAATGGTAACAGGAACATACAAATTACCTTAAACGTGAATGGATTAAATGCTCCAACCAAAAGACACAGGCTGCTGAATGGGTACAAAAACAAGACCCATATATATGCTA
>NC_041233.1:112597128-112597590 GCF_002837175.3 Physeter macrocephalus
CTGACCACAATGCTATGAGACTAGATATCAATTACAGGAAAAAAAACTGTAAAAAACACAAACACATGGAGGCTAAACACTACGTTACTAAATAACCAAGAGATTACTGAAGAGATCAAAGAGGAAATTAAAAAAAATACCTAGAAGCAAATGACAATGAAAACATGATGACCTAAAACCTATGGGATGCAGAAAAAGCAGTTTTAAGAGGAAAGTTTATAGCAATACAATCCTACCTCAAGAAACCAGAAACATCTCAAATAAACAACCTAACCTTACACCTAAAGCAATTAGAGAAAGAACAACAACAACAACAAAAAAAAACACAAAGTTAGCAGAAGGAAAGAAATCGTAAAGATCAGATCAGAAATACATGAAAAAGAAATGAAGGAAACAATTGCAAAAATCAATCAAACTACAAGCTGGTTCTTTGAGAAGATAAACAAAATTGATAAACCATTA
>NC_041233.1:112597613-112598921 GCF_002837175.3 Physeter macrocephalus
ACCACAACCTTCCAATACTGAACCAGGAAGAAATAGAAAATATAAGCAGACCAATAATAAGCACTGAAATTGAGACTGAGATTAAAAATCTTCCAACAAACAAAAGTCTAGGACCAGATGGCTTCTCAGGTGAATTCTATCAAACATTTAGAGAAGAGCTAACACCTATCCTTCTCAAACTCTTCCAAAATATAGCAGAGGAAGGAACACTCCCAAACTCATTCTACAAGGCCACCATCACCCTGATACCAAAACCAGAAAGAAAACTACAGGCCAATATCACTGATAAACATAGATGCAAAAATCCTCAACAAAATACTAGCAAACAGAATCCAACAGCACATTAAAAGGATCATACACCCTGATCAAGTGGGGTTTACTCCAGAAATGCAAGGATTCTTCAATATATGCAAATCAATCAACGTGATACACCATATCAACAAACTGAAGGATAAAAACCATATGATCATCTCAATAGATGCAGAGAAAGCTTTTGACAAAATAATTGGAAAAGAAGAAGTAAAACTGTCACTGTTTGCAGATGACATGATACTATACATAGAGAATACTAAAGATGCCACCTGAAAACTACTAGATCTAATCAATGAATTTGGTAAAGTAGCAGGATACAAAATTAATGCACAAAAATCTCTTGCATTCCTATACAGTAATGTTGAAAAATATGAAAGAGAAATTAAGGAAACACTCCATTTACCATTGCAAGAAAAAGAATAAATTACCTAGGAATACACCTACCTAAGAAGACAAAAGACCTGTATGCAGAAAACTATAAGACACTGATGAAAGAAATTAAAGATGATACAGACAGATGGAGAGATACACCATGTTTTTGGATTGGAAGAATCAACATTGTGAAAATCACTATACTACCCAAAGCAAACTACAGATTCAATGCAATCCCTATCAATCTACCAATGGCATTTTTCACAGAGCTAGAACAAAAAATTTCACAGCTTGTATGGAAACAGAAAAGACCCCAAATAACCAAAGCAATCCTGAGAAAGAAAAATGAAGCTGGAGGAATCAGACTCCTGGACAACACACTATACTACAAAGCTACAGTAATCAAGACATTATGGTACTGGCACAAAAACAGAAATATAGATCAGTGGAACAGGAGAGAAAGCCCAGAGATAAACCCACACACATATGGTCGCCTTATCTTTGATAAAGGAGGCAACAATATACAGTGGAGAAAAGACAGTGGTGCTGGGAAAACTGGACAGCTACATGTAAAAGAATGAAATTAGAACACTCTCTAACATGATACAAAAAATTAACTCAAAA
>NC_041233.1:112598961-112628221 GCF_002837175.3 Physeter macrocephalus
TGCAAATGAAGCAACTGACAAAGGATTAATCTCCAAAATTTACAAGCAGCTCATGCAGCTCAATATCAGAAAAACAAACAACCCAATCCAAAAATGGGCTGAAGACCTAAATAGACATTTCTCCAAAGAAGATATACAGATTGCCAACAAACACATGAAAGGATGCTCAACATCACTAATCATTAGAGAAATGCAAATCAAAACTACAATGAGGTATCACCTCACACCAGTCAGAATGGCCATCATCAAAAAATCTACAAACAGTAAATGCTGGAGAGGGTGTGGAGAAACATTTGCACTGTTGGTGGGAATGTAAATTGACACAGCCACTATGGAGAACAGTATGGAGGTTCCTTAAAAAACTAAAAGTAGAACTACCATATGACCCAGCAATCCCACTATTGGGCATATACCCTGAGATAACCATAATTCAAAAAGAGTCATGTACCACAATGTTCATTGCAGCTCTATTTACAACAGCCAGGACATGGAAGCAACCTAAGTGTCCATTGACAGATGAATGAATAAAGAAGATGTGGCACATACATAAAATGGAATATTACTCAGCCGTAAAAAGAAATTAAACTGAGTTATTTGTAGTGAGGCGGATGGACCTAGAGTCTGTCATACAGAGTGAAGTAAGTTCGAAAGAGCAAGACAAATACCATATGCTAACACATATATATGGAATCTAAAAAAAAAAAAACAAAATCTTCCTGATGAAACTAGGGGCAGGATAGGAATAAAGACACAGACATAGAGAATGGACTTGGGGACAAGGCGAGGGGGAAGGGTAAGCTGGGACAAAGTGTGAGAGTGGCATGGACATATATATATACTACCAAATGTAAAATAGATAGCTAGTGGGAAACAGCTGCATAGCACAGGGAGATCAGCTCAGTGCTTTGTGACCACCTAGAGAGGTGGGATAGGGAGGGTGGGAGGGAGACAGAAGAGGGAGGGGATATGGGGATATATGTATACGTAGAGCTGATTCACTATATGTACTCACTATATGTATTTCGTTATACAGCAGAAACTAACACAACATTGTAAAGCAATTATACTCCAATAAAGATGTTATATTAAGAAAAAGAAAATGTGTAGTTCTAAAATGTCATGGACTTTGCATGTTTGGGACAGACAATTAACTTGAGTTCTATAAGTCATTTTATAAAATACCCCAGAGAACATACTTTATTTCCCTCGGGTCATTGTAAGATTTATTAATGACTGATATTTTTTGTAATATCATTATAGTTGTGATAGATGTGAGAAGGTAAACTAAAAAAATAAATTGAAAAGTTTCAGAGAATCAATGGCTCTCTAACATGAACAAAACCTTAAAGCTACAGAATAGTGATTCTTCAGAGTGTGTCTGTGTACCCCTAGGGGAACCCTGAGATACAGTCTGTGAATTCGCAACTGTTATCACAACAATATTAAAATGTTATTTGTCCCTTTCTCATTCTCTCATCAGCACACAAGGGAGTTTTCCAAAAGCTACACGATGCACGACATTACAGATGAACGCAAAAGATGTTACGAAAATCTAGATATTGTCTATTAGACTAGGCATTTAGAATTTTGCCCAAATGTAAATCAATACCACCCCTTAACTGTTTGTTTTGGAAAAAGGAGTTATTTTCTTTAAAATATGTTATTAATATCAATATGCTATTAACATTCATTGGACTTATTACTATTATTTTTAAAATAATGAATCAATATTTCAGAATGCTTAGTCATCATTTTTGACATGGTCCATTTAACTTAACATAGCAAAAGCTCTTTGGGGCAGAGTTGTCAGATTAAGAAAAAAAAAAAAAAAAGCAGGGGCTTCCCTGGTGGCGCAGTGGTTGCGCGTCCGCCTGCCGATGCAGGGGAACCGGGTTCGCGCCCCGGTCTGGGAGGATCCCACGTGCCGCGGAGCGGCTGGGCCCGTGAGCCATGGCCGCTGGGCCTGCGCGTCCGGAGCCTGTGCTCCGCAGCGGGAGAGGCCGCAGCAGGGGGAGGCCCGCATACCACAAAAAAAAAAAAAAAAAAAAAAAAAAGGCAAAAAAAGCAGATAAAACAAAGCAGCATGTCCCGTTATATTTGAAATCCAAATAATCAACAAATAATACTGAGTATAAGTATGTCCCATGAAATACTCAGCGATCCTAATTTAGGGGTCTTACACATTTTTCACAGTGTGAAGTCTTCCTAACACCAAAGGTTTGGGAACTGGTGCCACAGAAAATGTTTAGGTGCAGACTGTAAATGCAAATCAAAGCCCACGTGTAGGTTATACATTTATAGCAAGGTCGCTGCTACTGTTACTGTGTGTCATGCTCTCTTTGGTGATACATCACCCAGATTCAAATGAAAAAATAGTGTTGACAATTTACTATATACTTCCAGTGCTCTCTCATCCTTAATTTCCTCTTGGCATCCTGTGAAGCACGGTTCACTCAATCCCATTGTACTGAAATTGTGGCTAAACCAAGTAAGAAATGCACCAGAAAAGGTAGTCCGAGAATTAAACCACGTTTTCTGACTTCAAGAAGTGAGATCCAGTTGACCGCTGCTCGTTGTCTGCTTCTGTTGTTCGAGACTTACACTGAGACATGAAACTTTTTTTTTTAATGTTCACTACAGAACTGACGGAGAAAAGCTGGCAGAATCATCGCATGTAGAAGAGATAATGTACCACCAGACTTAGCGAGGTGGAAATCTCTGCAGGATCTGTGCCCAAACTTATACAGAGTCACATCATGTGTTGCTACCGTTGATTTTCCATTTTTAGCCCCATTGATAGATGATCCCTTTATAGGCTGCATGACAATCCATTAATTAAAATAACAAAAATAACTAAACCAGATGTGCTGTGGAATCTATTCAGGTCATTTCCTCATAAGCTGCAAGAGTCAGGATCTGTAACTTTTATCTTGTTGACTGGAAAGAGCAGTATTCCCGTAATAAGATTTGTGGTTTGGTCTTTACTCTATCAGTTGCTTTGAGTTTGTCCTTCAGCAACTCCCAGTATCCACGTGGGCTATAAGTGTAACATTAGCGGCCCCCATACCCCAGAAGGTTGGAATGAGGACATAATGTAATGGAAAAGGGTTTTGTCAAATGTGAAGTTCTACTTAAATAAAAGATAGGCTTTTATCTCACGTTACACCAAAACTGAGGTTGCCTTGTTGTTCTTCTTTCAGTTAGACGTAACCCATTTCTCTTAAGGATATACTGGCCTACAATTTGTTTCCTAAGTTTCACTGTTCATTTTTTTTAAGGTTTTATTTATTTTTAGAGCAATTTTGGGTTCACAGAAAAAATTGAGTGGAAGGTGCAGAGAGAGCCTATATACCTCTGACCTTACACACAGCTTCCCCCATTATCAACACCCTCACCAGAGGGTCCATTTGCTACAGCTGATGAACCTCCATGGACACAGCATCATCCCCCAGAGTCCATAGTTTACGCTTGGGTTCACTCTTGGTGTTGTACCTCCTGTGGGTTTGGACAAATGGCCAATGACCTGTATCCACCATTGTGGTATCACAAAGAGTAGTTTCACTGCCTTATAATTTGTCTGCACGCTGCCTATTGGTCCCATTGTTTTTAACATAAAATATCTTTAAGTCATTGAGATCCCAAACAAACCTGTAATGTGCTCTTTATGTGGAAGACACAGAATCATTACTGTAAAACTGAATACCCTCATGCTTGTAATATATTTTGTCTGTCACCACTTTTTTTTCAGAAATCAATGACTCTAATATAATTGTGTAGTGTATTGGGTTGGCCAAAAAGTTCGTTTGGTTAATGAATATATTGTTCAATAAAGTTCTTGGTGAAAATGAAAAAAAAAATGTCTCTTCTTACTTAAAACCAAACGAACTTTTTGGCCACCCAACACTTCAGAATCCACTGTATCCTGATGCCCTTATGGTGCCAGCAGCCCTGCAATGTCTCTGTGTGTCATTATCTAGTTTTCACATTTAGCTCATCTTTTAGACATTTAACAGTTTTATTGAGATAATTCCCATACCATAAAATGCTCCCTCTTATTAAAGGGTATGATTTGGTAATTTTCATCGCATGCAAATGGTTTTACAGCCATTGCCCCAAACTCTCTTCAGAAATGTTCATCACCCCAAAAATAAATCCTGTCCCCATTAGCAGTCATTCTTCATTTGCTGCTCCCCCCAGACCCTGGCAAACACACTTTACTTTGTCTCTAGGGATTTGCCAGTTCTGGACAGGTGAGTGGAACCAAACAGTATGTGGCATTTTGCAACCGGCTTCTTTCACTTAGCGTCACATTTTCAAGGTTTATTCCTGTTTTAGCGTCTATCAGGACTTCATTCCACTTTCCTAAACATGTAAAGAGTTCAGCAGATCCACATCCCGCTGAACTCTTTACATGTTTAAAATAGGAAAATGGAAAATGGTACAAATGAACCTATTTACAAAACAGAAATAGAGTCACAGATGTAGAAAACAAACTTAGGGTTACCAGCGAGGGAAGCGGGGAGGGATAAATTGGGAGATTGGGATTGACGCGTACACACTCCTATATTTAAAATGGACCTACTATATAGCACAGGGAACTCTGCTCAATACTCTAATAACCTAAATGGGAAAAGAATTTGAAAAAGAATAGATACATGTATATGTATAACTGATTCACTTTGCTGTCCACCTGAAAGTAACACAACATTGCAAACTAACTACACTCCAATTAAAAAAAAAAAAAAAAAGGAGTTCAGCAGTACCCCAAGAAGAGCTCCTAGTTGAGATTATCACTTGATCCAAAATACCATATTTCAGAAGGCAGGCTGTCATTGCCCAAAGCCAAGTATTATACATTGCTCAGAGTTAAATCATTTGGAGAGACTTTTTGTCATCGTGGAGCTTTGAGATGCATATGCTTGGGATGGTGAGACAAAAGAGGTCACTTTTCTGGCAAGATGCACATGAGCTCTAATGTGCAGGTGCCATGCTGGATTATGCTAATATTCCCATTCCTGGAGAACACAGCTGGAGATTTTATAAGACAATATTCTTTGGGCTTTTTCACAGTTTACCTAAAATGAAGAGCAAGTCTGAAAAGGGGCTGTAAATGCTCAAAAAATAGAAGACATCTAATTGTTTACAAATTATTTGCAGATGACAATCGAAAAACAGTGGAATTAGCAATAGTATTATACCTGGGCATTTTAACAAAAGTGCACTGTGATTTTTCTGGGTTTCAAATATATATATCTGTACACATATGTCTCTATTTATATCTATATCCCTCTTAATTTGTCAGTTAACAAATCCTAAATTTGAGCAGATTTTTCAGCTTGAATGCATGAAATGTGTAGATGAATGAACCCATCTCCCACTTTATAGACATGTAAATTTGAGGGATATGTAAGGACATAATTCTCTCAATAGATGGATGGATGGACAGACAGACAGACTGCTTCTATCATCTGTATAAGCCTAATCCATCACTGAGCTATCTTAAGGGCACATGTCAGGACATGTAAGCTGAAATAAGAGACAGGAAAGAACGAATTCACCAGGAAACACTAACTGGTCACACCTTCTATCTCAAAATGAAGTGTTATCTTCTACATGGGCCATCTCCAAGGACAGGTGGTCATCCTGATTTATAGAACTTTCTTTTTTCCACCGTCACGCTTACTTGAAACAGCTATATGTATACATATTTTTTTACTGTGAATGTCTGCCTTTGCATGAATAGTTTATCAGTCGAAATTTAACTTAATTTTAAATGCTGGCTTTTATTCTCTTGCCAGAGCATCTACAATTTACTTCTCTATTTTTCCTTTCTTACAGGACTAGGACATAACAATTTTAAAACATTCGTCCTTATAGGACAACTTTGAAAACTATACGATGCAGTAAAACCTATGTAAGATATGTAAAAAAACTGCTTGAAATAGCATTTTAAAAAATAACTACATTTTATTTTTTAACAGATTTCTTTATAATTTTTATTGCTATATACTTACTTGTGAAAAAATTAAGCTTGCATTAATGTTTTATATATCTGTACTCATATTGGAAATCCATCACAAAACAGAAACAAGTTAATTCTTCAAAAGCCCCCAGCTTTGTAGCTTTTAATTCAAAGATAGGAAACCCAATAGAACAACCAAAATTCATGGGGAAAGAATAATTTGGTGATCCTGAAAAATAGTACCTATGTACGAAAAATTTTATTTTCCTTTATTTACTGCTGTTTTTAGAATAATTAGTTCACTAAGCTCTTCTAAGTATGACCAAGAGAATTTATTTGCTTGTTAACTTGTTTTTAGTGTTATTATGAATTTGATTTTGATGTATTAAATGTGTTTTAACCACTGTCATGGTGTTCTTTAGATGCTCAAACTGTTTTATTTTGGTGCAGTCAGAGCTCTAAAAGGTCCCATCAAGTTCACCCTCAGTCACCCACAGTAACTGTGCTTCATGAAATAATATGTGCTTTTTCTTTTTTTCCCAAAGCCCTGGATTCAGCCATTTTCCAAGGAGCCCTGATCCCTTTACTTAGAAAAAGGTATTTAGAGACAATAATCTGGGTGTTAGGAGTGCTCATTGTTAATGGGTTAATGTTTCTAGGGCTTTCCAGTAGAGCTGGAAATGTAAAAATACATTCTTTCTTAAAGAAAAAACATCATGAGTCCATCCTTCCCCTTCCAATTCAAATGTGGGATTACTAAGTTTTACTTCTTTAGTTGGATAGTTCTATTTCTGCTTATACTAAAAACCAATAGACTTGGATTTGAACAATATTAATGTAATTGTTTTATCTTTCAAATACATAAATAAGAGTCTCAGCATACTAATTTTATTAACAATATTTCAAGAAGACCTTAAAACTGTGAAGTCTTTTATGTGAGGAGATATGCCCCAGTAAGAGTATCTATGTGCTGTACAGTTGACCCTTGAACTCAGCCAGGGGTGCTGGCTCCTCTTCCCCTCAGACAGTCAAAAAGTTCTGTACAATCATCTCTCGGTATTCCTGGGGGATTGGTTCCAGGGCCCGCCTTGGATATCAAAATCACAGATGCTAAAGTCCCAGTTTGGTAATATTTATTTTGTTTTTATTTATCCTTTCAACTTTAAACTTAACCAGATATAGATATCCCCTTATTCTACATAGATGCGTGGTTTCACCCCATATACATTACTTCCATCTTGTCTTTTTTCACTTAACAAATCTTGAATATCACAATTTGGTATATTGGGATATTTCACCTTCATTTATACAGCAGCATACTATAAAAAGTGGTCCTTTATGAAACTATAGTCCACCCACTATGAAGTACTATAAAAAGGAAGTCCTTTTCACTATAAAAAAGTAGTGCTTTTTATACTTCATTGTGGATGTAAGTTCACTGGCTCTGCAGGTGAATATTTAGAATATGTACAGGTTATTTATGTTTTGCTCCCATAATTAGTGCTGGAATGAAAAGCCTTGCATATGTATCTCTTTTACTTTCACCAGTATATATTTTGGGATAGATTCCTAGAACTTAGTTTGCTCTGTAGACCATTATGACTATGTAATTTTACTAGACGTTGCCAAATTTCCTTTCATAGAGGGTGTAGCATTTATCATTCTCAACAACAAAGTGTGAGTGTGCCAGCTTTTCTAAAATCTCATCACTGGAGTATGTTGTCAAACTGTGTATTTCAGCCAGTTAGATAAATGAGAAATGACATAATTTTATTTTGTATTTCTTTTAATATAGCGTACAAATTTTGATAAGGTCTTGGTTTTAAATACCATGAGTGAGTTACTTAAACAGGACTTGGTAGTCAAAGGAAGTTCAGTAAAAATGAAGAAATATGACTTATTTTAAATTGTGAATTTATTCATAGGTACCATTTTATTATACTTGGGGTCCTATTGTACTTTTCAAACATAAAACTGTTATTTAAGCATCATAATTCACAGGAAAGTGTGATTTATTAAAAGATATTTGACATAGAAGTTACCATGAATGCAACTGCTATTTTAAAAAAATAAAGTACCCTATACAGTACCTTGCTTAAACCTTCACAAATGCTGTTGTTATAATCATTTTTTTTTAAAGAATATTTTGTTAAGAAATTCTGTCCTATTTCTGGAAGACAATGTAATATTGCTTATACTTTTTCTTTGTTTCGGGATTACTGCCATTATTGTTATTACTAATGATATTCTTATTATTTAGTATGTGGCTAATATTTCTATGTTCCAGAATTCATGTGTCTGATCCCAGAACAGTTTTTAATTTACTTTGATTTAAAAAATCAGTTTTCAGATTCTGCTGAAGATTTTGCAGTCTGGGCTTTTCTTGGACCATTATCTTACACTATTCTATGAGCATCTCAAGCTTTGTATTGATTTGCATTACTTTCATTCTTGCTTGAGGATTCAGTCAGATTGTGTTCAGACAGAAGTATTGATCCATGAAAAAGCCATGAAAAAACTGGAAAGAAGAGCTGTCTGGGCTAGAAGAGCTATCTGGACTTGAAGAGCTATCTGGGCCAGTGCTTTCAAAGCTATATCCACCCAACAGAGTTGTGAAAGATTTCAACGAGAGCAGTGCTTTTGCACAGTGCTGACATATCACATGGGATTTGGATGCTTATTTTCTCATTATTCACTTTGTGAGAAAAGGCTTAAGTTCATTAACTTGCCTTGACAGACTAATTTGCTTTTAACATCTGTACTCTTAGCCAAATACCATGCTCAACAGTCATGGATTTTCATTTGAATCACATCACTGAATATAAATGTAACTGTCAATTGCCTCATTTTTCCAAAAACACTGAAGAAGGTTTTTGCTATATATCAATCTTACATAAAATGGCCAAGAGCCAATGAAGTCATTTGGTACAGGTATCTGATGGCTCTGCTGTCACCTTTTAGAGATGGTTCCATTTTCAGATCTTTTCCTTGTATTTGGTATCTTGATTTTCTCAGTGTTCTTATACTTCTCCAGTCCCTCTTTTCCTGAGTTCAATCCCTAATCCTACCACCATAACAGGACACACATTACAGCCACTCTAGACTTCTGGTTTTCTCTGCACATCTAAATGAAGACAGAAATACCAACCCTTCCCCAGTGCCTGACCCTGGGCTAGACACTGAACACAGTCCTATCAATTCATTTTTCCAGTAGTTGAGAAAAGTGATTATTTTCATTCCCATTTTACAGATAAGGAACTAGAAGCTCAAAGAAGTTATTTGCCTCACGTTACTTCGCTAGAAGATATAAATGATATACTATATGTATATACAATAGAGTATTTAAATAAGAGTGTATAAATGATTTCCAAATGCACATCTGTGAGTTCCAAATTTCCTCTTCATTTTTAAGTAGTATTTTCATCTAAAAATTCACATTGACTATAGAAAGCTTTACTCGTTCAGCCAAAAAAAAAAAAAAAAAAGCACCCAATTCTGGCTTTTTAATTCTAAACTCAGCTAAAATAAATAAAAGAAACTGCTTGCTCCCTTTTCTGGTATCACTTTCCTTTATCACCAATGACAGGTGCCAGAAAAATGTTTGGCATTTTTTTTTCATTTAAGAAATGTTATATGATGACCTTTAGCTTCATGTAATTTTTGGAAGAAGCCAAAAACAGATTTTCTGTGAATTAGCATGAGATTTGAATTATTTTGCAGTGTTTCCGTGCCCGAAGTTTGCCAGGGCCATAAGTCACCTGACATTAAATATTGCATTACACTTTCACATGTGATATTTCTGGAAGGCAGTATCCATATGTGGGATGTAAAACGTATCTTTTGAGACATTTTTAGACTAAATGGACTTCCAAATTTCTTTCACTAAGCCCACGGATCAACAGTAATGTTTCTGAAGTATGCTTTATATAGATCATTTCATCTATGAGATTTTACTTTTTATGAGCTTCCAAACAAGTCATCTTAATTGTGTGAAAGAAAGTATTAGGAAACAGGCCCCCCCCCAAATTCTCTATGAATGAAATCTCTATTTCGTTAGTTGTGTAAAATGAGTTAACATGGTATTTAGCAAACTTCAAACATTTTTTTAACATGGCACTGCCTCCTAGAGTTAAGAGACAGAGGAAAAGGTGAGCTGATAAACCATAAGTACACAATAAAATGATTAAATCACTGAGAATGTTGCTTAATAAAACTGTTAACAGGGAAAAACAACCTCTCTCTTTCCCTGAATTATTGAGACGTTAGAGAAAAAAGGTTTTGTCTTTAGTCATTTAATCTTACAACATTTTAGGATGTTTTCATTCTGGTTTCCTCCACGTAAGGGTATAAAGTTCTACTTATCAAAATTGAAATGGCCACGATTCTAAAATAGAGAACGGACTATTTTTCTAAAATAGAGAACGGAATATTTTTCTCCAACTCTCTTTTCTAGGTCAACTTCTGCCTCAGGACATGGGTTACAAAGAGAGGATACAGATGTCAAAATCTCAGTGCTACTTTCTAGTTCCTTCTCCCCATCCTAACTGCTACCACCTCTCAGGTGTTGCCTACAGACACTGCAGGGCTCTGTGATAACATCTGTCACAAGTCTCCCTCCTGGTTTGCCAAGTGGGAAGTTGAACTTCTCTTTGGCTTCTTTCTTCCTCTCTCTCAACCTCCAAATCCATTTAGCAGATACCATAATTGCTGCCAACAGTTTCCCAACTTCTACCTCATGCTACCCATTTACTTGGTCATTAACCCTGGTCAAGCTTTAGTTAACACACTGACAAGTATTTAGGTCAACCAGGGCTTCACTCCTCCTCAGTTATCTGGTGCATCTCCTATCTATTCTATTCCCAAGTTCCTAAACTCTAACTGTTGAACCGACATCAATTTTCTTCCCAAGAGTCTTCAATAACTTCATATTGTCTACCAAGTACCATGCAAACTCTTTCCCCTGAGAACGAAGGTCATCCGCCATCTGGGCCCAATGGGAATTTTCAATTTTATCTCTTCGCCAACTCTCTTTAGCCAAATTAAACTACACATTCTTCATTCTCTGCAAATGTCCTCTTGGTTTTAATTTCTCCCATATATTTCTTACTTTTATCCCATCAGGTCCTTTTTTTTTTTTTTAATTAAAACACATGTTTAGGGGCTTCCCTGGTGGCGCAGTGGTTGAGAGTCCGCCTGCCGATGCAGGGGACGCGGGTTCGTGCCCCGGTCCGGGAAGATCCCACATGCTGCGCGGCTGGGCCCGTGAGCCATGGCCGCTGAGCCTGCACGTCCAGAGCCTGTGCTCCGCAACGGGAGAGGCCACAACAGTGAGAGGCCCGCGTACCGCAAAAAACAAAAACAAACAAACAAAAAAACATGTTTACATATTACTATCCATTAAGACCCAAATTAAATTGTGCTTTTTCTGTAAAGTCTCCAACCCCACCTCGAAGGAACAACTCTTTCCTCTTCCTGAAATCCCAGTTTGTCTGTGGTCACATGTGGCACATACACAAAATATTTTGTATCTTATAATTGTTCATCTTCTAGCATCTACTTGGCTGGAAGAAGAAAGATGAGGGTGAGGACCTAGTACTTACCTATCTTTACATCCTCTTCAGTCACTGAAATATAATCTCTTGGTAAAAAATTTTGAACATAGCTGTAGAAACCTGAACAAAAAAACTACTAAAACCCCCAAATGCCCTAGCTTCTTGCATAAAGTATTGTTTTCTGTTATTCTAAAACTAACGTGAAAATTTTAGTTTTATTTAGAAAACTCTGAGCTGAACTGTGTCCCCCTACAATTCAAATGTTGAAGCTTTAACGACCAGAATCTCAGCATGTGACTGTATTTGGAGACGGGGCACTTAAGTTAAAAGGAGACCCTTAGGGAGCCTCCTAACCCAGTCTGACTGATGTCTTTACAAGAGGAGGAAATTTGGACACACACACAACACCACAGATGTTTGCGCACAGAGGAAAGGCCAGATGAGGACACAGAGAAGGCAGCCGTCTGCAAGCCAAGGAGAGAGGCCTCAGGAGAAACCCACCTGCTACCACCTTGATCTTGGACTTCCAACCTCCAGAACTCTGAGATAATAAATTTCTATATTTTTGAGCCACCCTGTTTGAGCTACTTTGCTATGGTAGTCCTAATAAGTGAATACGTTCTACATCTGTCATCCTAATGATAAGAAAAAAGAAATACCAATTCAAACTTGGGGAGCAGATCTTTAAAATACTAAAATTTGTCTGTATCATCAACTGTGTTTTACTAGATGGCATTTATCCAAATCTTGTCCAGGAATATCATCTACAGTTTGATAGCTCAGTGGTCCCAAACATTTCTGCAAAATATATGAACCTTTCAACCAGACAGGAAGCAGAGCCTATAAGCATTTTCCTTTCCCAGAAAGAAGGAAGCTTTTCATTCCGGCCTCTCGGTCTCAGTTTTAAAAAATGAAATGCTGACAGTGAACAGAGGCAAAGTTACTACATCATAGGTGTCATTCTCTAGAAAGGACAGGTAAATGGCTTCTTCTTTCAGAGATGTTAAAACTTGTTGTGGGGGGGGGGTGGAGAAATACTTGAAAACTTCTAGTTTGCTTTTCCAGAATAATTCCCATGTTTTACTGTCTTAGTACCATATAAGAGAGACATGAATATATAAAAATTGGAAGTGGTGGGGGTGGAAGGTGAGTCCCTAGAGATGCCACTCAAGTTAGGGGTAAAGAATTCGAAAGGAAGTAACTGGTTTGGAACTTCTACTACATTGCCACACAACATGATGGATTCTGGCGATAGAACAAGATATGTTCTCTAACCACAGAAGTCACAAAACTGAATGAGATGGGGCAGAAATGGAAACAGATTGTTTTAATGATAACAAGTAGGGACTTCCCTTGTGGGGCAGTGGTTAAGAATCAACCTGCTAATGCAGGGGACACGGGTTCGAGCCGGGATCTGGGAAGATCCCACATGCCGCGGAGCAGCTAAGCCCCGTGCGCCACAACTACTGAGCCTGCACTCTAGAGCCCACGAGCCACAACTACTGAGTCCTCTTGCCCCAGCTAATGAAGCCCAAGTGCCTAGAGCACGCGCTCCGCAACAAGAGAAGTGCCCGCAAGGAGAAGACCCTGCTCGCTGCAACTAGAGAAAGGCCGCGCGTGGCAATGAAGACCCAACACAGCCAAAAATAAACAAATTACTTAATTAAAAAAAATAAAGATAACAAGTGGTATAATAAAGGTGAAAATAAAAATTTAAGGTGGGGGGGGCAAGGAAAGGGAGCAAATAACAGTATCAAAAGATCGGGAAAGGCTTCACCAAATTCTCGGATAATTATGAGCTCATTGTAACTGCTGTTCTTTATCAAGCATTTAACATGTGACAAGAACTAATTGCTGTGTAGTCACCTCATTTAATCTGCCAGCCCAGTAAGGTAGCTATTATTATTATTATTATTATTATTATCCCCATTCTACAGATGGTAAAATGGAGGCAAACAGAGGGAAGGGCCTGCCTAAATTGCAGTGACACAGGTAGTCTGGTTCTTAATTGCTGTGCTCCTGTGCCTTTAATTTTATGAGACTCTAGTCCAAAATACAGATGTAGTTCCTGTATCATCTGGCATCAGTGGTCAAGGGTCTTGGTGAATCTGACAGATGAAAAGCTAAAACTCTGTGAATGCTTCCTATTCCTTAACAAAATTTTCCACAAATTTGACTGTTATCAACCCTAAGACCATTTCTGTGTTACCAAAAAATACCAGTATCTGAGGAGCTGAGAATTATGTAAAATATTTTCAACCATTTAATGAACCATTAAAATGATTTTCAACCATTAATACTGGTGTCTGGGCTCAATTTCATGAAATAAAGTGTTTTCAACTGCTTATCTAGGGACCCAGAGGTCAGGTCCCGGCTTTGCCACTAACCAGGGTGTGACATGCAACCAATCGGTCCAGCTTGCTCTTTCTCAGCTGCTAAATCTGAAGCGAGGGGATGCTGATGACGACCACTTTGTGCAGTTTTATGACAATGACATTGGGTACTGCTGTTGACATATATCCTCAAGGAGACAATTTCACAGTGTTGTATTTACTAATTGTGTACGTTTTGCCTCTACTTCCATACTTGTAAGTGTGCTTCACTGGGACCAAGGTGTCACGTGTCGTAAGAAATCACTTTATCATCACCGGGTTTGACAAGTATTAGCAGAATTCTCAATAAATCCTGAAAAGCGTAGCACTAGCAAAGTAACGTGCTGAGGGAGGAAGGAGACACTTCACGCGTAGTTTCGCCCGATCCGTTTGCGTAGGATCCATACTGGCCGACCTAGCGTAACAAGCTCAGGACTAACTGATTGGAGGTCGAAGAAAGGCAGGGCCACGTGAAGGAAACGTGGCCCAGAGAGCAAAGCCAACGTGTCCAAAGGGGACTTTCTTGTTTCTTAGCAAGTGAAATGAATGCTCTTCTCTGAAAAATGAACTCAACAGTTTGGGCCAAGAAATGCCATACAGAACACAAATCCTCACAACATTTAGCTCTAAATCTTTCACAAACTGTGTTTTTCAATAAAAATACACCACAACATGATTCATGGAAAAGATATTCAAATTCAAATACTTTGCGGGGAAGGTATTGGATATATAGTATTAAGTAAAGCCATTACTCTGTTAATATAAATGATCATTCTCCAAAAGACAATGTGTTTCTTGAATTCATTTTTAATGTATTGTTTTTATCTTCCAGAAGAATGACCATTAAAAAACTCAGTTGAGGGACTTCCCTGGTGGCAGAGTAGTTAAGAATCCGCCTGCCAATGCAGAGGACACGGGTTTGATCCCTGTCCGGGAAGATCCCACATGCCGCGGAGCAACTAAGCCTCTGTGCCACAACTGCTGAGGCTGCGCTCTAGAGCCCGAGACACAACTACTGAGCCCACGTGCCACAACTACTGAAGCCTGCACACCTAGAGTCCGTGCTCTGCAACAAGAGAAACCACCGCAATGAGAAGCCCGCAAACCACAGCGAAGAGTAACCCCCGCTCACCGCAACCAGAGAAAGCCCGCGTGCAGCAACAAAGACCCAACGCAGCCAAAAATAAAATTAAAAAAAAAAAAAAAAAAACAACTCAGTTTAGGGTAAAAGGGATAGAAAATGTCCCTGCGATGTTCATGTGACAGAGACAGAAAACTAGAATTTGAATAGCTTGCCAAGTCAATTCTTCAAAACTCCCTCTGAAATATAATTCTTGGAGACTCCTCTAAAAATGGCTTTCTAAATTAGAGATAAAAGGATGGTGTCATTTTTGCCCTATGTTTTATGTGTATTATTGATGCTATTTGTTCAGTGAAACTTCTTCACTCTGCTCCAAGGCAAGATGGGGGGGTGCCTATAAATCACTATGTATCAGCAGTATTTAACATGGTAGAAGATAGTTGGGATCTATAAGAAATAAGCATTAATTGAATAATTTCTAGTAGATAATGGATGCTCACAAGAAAAATACAGCAAATGGTAAACATTCTGTAGCTATGAATATTTTAAAGATTAAATATATCATGACCATATTACTAAATATTAGCAAATTAAGAAAAGACAAAGTCATGCATATTTCTATACCCTGACAGCAGCATATTAGCTTGTTTGTATATTTCTCTAGCCCTTTTCCAGTACACCTGCCTCCATATACTTGTATTCATAATATATTTGTAATTTCTAACCCACTTTTTAAAATTGAGTACACTATTTTTAGAGGAGATTTAGGTTTACAGAAGAACTGAGCGAAAAGTACAGAGACGTTCCATATAAATCCCTCGTCCCCTCCACACAGTTTCCCCTATTATTAATATACTGCATTAGAGTGGTACATTTGTTACAATTGATAAACCAACACTGGTACATTATTATTAACTAAAATCCATAGTTTATATTAGGGTTAAGTCTTTGTGTTCTACTGTTCTGTAGGTTTTGACAAATGTATAATGTCATGTATCCACCATGACAGTATCATATACAATAGTTTCACTAGCCTGAACATCCCATGTCCACCTATTCATCTGTCCCTCCCCAAACCCCTGGCAACCACTGATTTTTATTTTACTGTCTCCATAGTTTCCTCTTTTCAGAATGTGATATAGTCGGAATCATATACCATGGAGCCTTTTCAGATTGGCTTCTTTGATTTAATATGTATTTAAGGTTCTTCAATGTCTTTTCATGATAGTTCACTTCTTTTTATTGCTGAAAAATATTCCATTGCCTGGATGTACCATAGTTTGTTGGTCCATTTACTTACTGAAGGGCATTTGGTTGCTTCAAATTTTGGCAATTATGAATAAAGCTGCTATAAATATTCATGTGTAGAGTTTATTGTATCCATAAGTTTTCAACTCATTTGAATAAATACCTACAATTGCAGGATTATACGGTAAGACGGTGTTTAGCTCTGTGAAAAACTGTCAAACTGTTTTCCAAAGTGGCTTTATCATTTTGCATTTCCACCAGCAAGGAAGGAGAGCTCCTGTTGTTCCACATCCTCATCAGCATTTGGTAGTGTCAGTATTTTGGATTTTAGCCATTCTAATAGGGATGTAGTGATACTTCACTGTTGTTTTAATTTGCAGTGCCTAATGATACATGATGTGGAGTATCTTTTCACATGTTAGTTGCCATCTATTATTTTCTTTGATGAGGTGTCTGTTCAGATATTTTGCCCAATTTTTAATCAGGTTGTTTATTTTCCCATTTTTGCATTTTAAGAGTTATTTGTCTATCTTCTACACAGGTATTTATAAGAAATGTGTTTTGCAAATATTTATCCCAGGCTGTGGCTAATTTTTTCACTGTCTTAACATTGTCTTTCACAGAAATGAACTTTTAATCAGAATGAAGTTCGATTTATCAATGTTTTATTTCATGGATCACACCTTTGGTATTTTAGCTAAATAGTCATTGACAAACACAAGGTCATCTAGATTTTCTCTTATGCTCTAGATGTTTAACAGTTTTAAATTTTATATTTAGATCTATGATCCATTTTATCCATTTTGAGTTAATTTTGAAAAAGATGTAATGTCATTGTTTAGATTTTTTTTTTGCATGTGACATCCAGTTGTTACTGAATCAATATTTTTTAAAACATCTCTAGTCCTAACAGTTCAAAATACTCTAATAGTTGTGTTCATTTAATTTGTCCTTGCAATCTAACAAAAATTGTCTTCAATTTTTACTAATACATTGTGATCAAATTACATTGTGATCAATTGATAGAAGAAAAGCGCATATGTCAATCCAAAAAAAGGCAAATACACAAATCTCCATACAGTAATAAGAGACTTCAGTTATACTTAGAAAAATGTATTTATGAATTATATGTCCCACTTAAAATCAGAATGTATACCATGAATCTATTTAAACTCATTCTTGGGCACAGGTTTATCTTACAGTATGAGGGTAAATCCTTTTTTTAGAAATATCACATCAGTCTTTAAGTTTTCACTTATTGAAATTCAGAAAAAAAATTTGAAAAGTTTCAAGTTATAATTTGTCATTCAATATTTAAAGCCATATGTGTAATGTATTTTACTCTATGTTTATTTATTATATACATAGGTATCTGAATGCATATATACATTTAAGCTATATGTGTGTATGTGTGGTGTGTGTAATATGTGTATAAAATTACGTTATGAGGGAATGTGGTATCGGTTTGAAAGTCAAATAGACTTTTGTTTGAATCATATTTGCAAATAATAGCTGTTTGAACCTGGACAATGGAGTTTGAGTTTTATTAGCTATAAAATGAGAGGCAATTTACAGTCACTTCACAATGCTATTGTCAATATGAAATGCAATACTTGGTACAATCTGACTCAGCAGCTTCTAACACCAAGAAAGCCCTTAATAAACATGTATTCTTCAGTCATTTCATTCTCCCCCCCAATTCTGGAATTTTCAGTCACTGAAATTTGAATTCATGCATTGATTTAAGAGAGCACTACATATTAGGAGAACTTTGAAAACAGGAGGAAAGACTTCGCACCTATCTTTCAAGAGATTTCTTTTCAAAATGAGTAGGTAGGTAGCCCTTATGAAAACAAGGAACAACCAACATATATAGAAATCTAACATAGATGAAAGACTCTTTGGGTCCTAGTGATACTAGTAACAGACTTTCTGGGGACGAGTGAAGTGGGTATGAGGTCCAAGGGTAGCAGGACATCTTCGGGATTCTTAACTATGTCATCAGATATACGCTCTATCTTCTCCATTAAAATTGATATCAGATAGGAAATTCCTCAGCTTTGCAGTCATTCACAGAAAAATATATCTGTCCCTGGAACCATCCACCATATTCAAACCCATTTCAGGGCAGCCATGTTCTCCCTCCACTTAGCAAAACTTTCATCATTGTCTGCATCACACAGTGTGTAGTTCTTCAGATATTCATTTCATCAGCGATCCCCCCTACTTTTATTTATAATTCTCCCTCTCTTTTCCCAATCATCTAATATACTCACATCTATCCCTCCTCAAAAAGAAAATGCCACCTGTGCAGCCCACGTCCCCATCTTCTGACGGCACCTCACCTGCTTCCTTCTCTTCACAGGTGAGCCCATGGAGGCATCTCTGCTTGCCACCTCCACTTCCTCACCGTTGGCTCACTGGCGTTGGTCTCCTCCATCTGTTTCTACTGACACTTTCCAAAGCTCGTTCAAGACTTCCCAGAAGCGAAATTCAACGAATGCGCTGAAGTCCTTAACTTCTTTATATCCTGTACCTGCAAGACGGTCTCATCTACACCCATGAAGTAGGCGTCCATTGCTGGCCCCACATCTTTATTTAGATTTCACATGCGACGTCTTCCGTGAGATCCAAATTCACATCCAATTTCCCTTGCGGCGTGGCCATTTGTACATTTTACAGCCACTAAAATCTCAGCATACAAATCCCCCTTCACCAGTTTCAAAACGACACCATCAAAGCTGCCACCTCCTTGTGTCCCTACCCCAACCCGTGCAGTTGCCACGCAAGACACCAGTCTACCAGCAAGCCCTTCACTCTGCCTCAACAGCTCCACCCCCATGGCTGCGCCCTGAGTCCAGGGTGCCATTACTTTTCACATGATTAAGGACCAAAGCCTCACGGCACGCCTTTCTCTGACCCATTTTCCACACCACCACAGCCACGGACCTCATAAAACAGATACCTAAAAACATGACTCTCCTGCTTTAAATGCGTAAATCGCTTCTAGAATGAAACACAATATGTAGCATGACATAAGACGTCCCTTCGTTACATGTAGTAGCCCAACATAAGACATCCCCTCGTTAACGTGTATTAGCCCACATCTCTGGTCTCACTGTTCAGCAGCCCTGTACACACGTTCTGCTCTAGCTGTTATGGAATGGTTTTTAGATCCTTGAATAGACTGTGCTCTCTCAAATAACGCTAGTTTCATTGCTTACTGTTTCTCCAGGGTTTAAAAAAAAAATCTTGGACCTACTATCAGCAATGTGTGTTTGCAAAACGAATGACTGAGTTCTGTATAAGAAACAGCAAAAAAAAATAAGTGTCTTACCTAGAGTGGACGCATTAAGCAGGTGATTCAGATAAAAGTGATCTTGAAAGCAGTAGACTCCTCAATTTAATCTTCTAGAAAACAGCTAACATGGCAGAGGAGAAACTGCAATGATTATGTTCTGTTGTTGCTGCTGCGTGGGGATTGGATGGGATATTGGAGTAGAAGTCTGAGACAGTAATTCAGTCTTGACAAAATAAAGGCCTAGAAAATGACTCTGTTTTAGGTCTGGAAAACAAAGGAAACGTAATGACATTTATTTACAAGCGTAGGCCGTGCGCTCCCAAGCAATCCACTACGCCCTATAGAGAACACGGTGGATTACAGCCAAGCCTTGCCATTTCTTAAATAAGAGCCACAGGGTAAAGAAAGAATTGGAGCTATTCTTACTTCATTTGCGTTGATGATGGTGGTGCTCTATTCCTAGGATCGTAGATTCCTACAAGAGCCTGTGTTGGGCCTAACGCAGTCCCTTCAGAAAGATATTTAATACGTACTGTATGCTGAACGTGAAAATGAATGATTACTTCCATGAAAACCATTGAGGCACTTTTGCGTTTACTCCTGTGCAGGCTTTACTTGTACCTCCATAACATCACCGTAACAAACAAACTATCACTGTTCACTGAATATCTACGTTGCTCATTTAAGATAAAGAGTCAAGTACTTTGTTAGGCTATAACGTTTCCAACTTTCGCATAAATATAAAATCAATCCAATCGCGTTCATACAAAGAGATAAGCCCTCAGAATGGAAATGTCGCACGCGCCCACACACACAATCAATGCCTTTCCTTTCACACCAAATTCAAAGCACAAGCTTTTCTTTTTTAAATATATGATCTGATTAGTAATAGATGCAAACGGCTTTTTCCCCCCCACTGAATAATTTTTTAAATCGTTGCAATTACCTATTTGATTTTCCATCTACCTGTTTACAAAGCACGTCTCCGTTTTAACTGATTCCCAATTGTCAGGGTAATTGCGGACGTGTTGAGAGCAGCTGCACCTACAGGTGCATATTCCCACGAGACCCCATGAAATCGTGCACCAGCCCGATACACTGAACATACACCTTACTGGTCCTCAAGGGATATGTGATGTGGAAACGAGGTCAAGTATTTCTCGGCCCCTTAAAAGTTAAAAAAAAAAAAAAAAAAAAAAAAATCCTGTGACTTGGGAAATTTGTTTTAACCCAAATTTGACTCCTGTGCGTTAACTGTTCATGAAGCTGTGAGACAATTTTACTTGGTATTTTCAAGTTTATCACATTGTAAGTGATTAAGTAAATTTTTTTTCTTTTTCAATTTTTTAGTTTCATAAAACTCTCACAAACTCATATAACCCTGAGATTTAATTTTTAAAATGAGCAATAAAAATGTATCATGTCCCAAATATCTTCACATCGACTGAGTCTATGTGAACTTATATCCCAATGAAATCCTGTGACTTGGGAAATTTGTTTTAACCCAAATTTGACCCCTGTGCGTTAACTGTTCATGAAGCTGTGAGACAATTTTACTTGGTATTTTCAAGTTTATCACATTGTAAGTGATTAAGTAAATTTTTTTTCTTTTTCAATTTTTTAGTTTCATAAAACTCTCACCAACTCATATAACCCTGAGATTTAATTTTTAAAATGAGCAATAAAAACGTATCATGTCCCAAATATCTTCACATCGACTGAGTCTATGTGAACTTATATCCCAATGAAGAGAGAGATATTAACTAAAAATTCGTACGAGTTACATAGGATATGCTTAATTTTTTCAAGCATTTTTAGAAGTAAGAGACCCGGAAAGCAGGTGATTTTATCTAAGTGATAGAACCAGAGATGTTTGGATTTAAAAAGAGCTCTAGTGGATTATCTAGTCCAGGATGGCAAATATATAGTACTCTTTCCCTGTCACTTTCTCCGTTATCCTGCCCATGGTGTCAGATTCTTAAAATAAATCCTGACAATTTTCCCTTCAAGCCTGAAGACAGCTTTATCATCATTCTCACCACAGGGCTTCAGGCAGCCACCATGGATTGACTGCAGTCAGCACAGAAATTGAAAACTATCTGGTCTCCCTGAAGGAGATTGATCCTGTCATTTTCCATAAGAGGAAGTGGAGACCAGGAGTTCAGCCCAGGTTAGTTTCTTGAGTTTCTGAATATGAAGATAGCAAGCATTTCATCATAAAAGAGAAACAGACCAAAGTCCATGTGAATTAACGGCTGGATCTAGAATATTCTGACTTCTGAATTAACCTGTGATAAACTTTCAATACTGGATTCACTTTATGGAATGTTCTTAAAATGTGGTTACAATTGCCTAAAGAAGCATCTGGCTGGATCCGGCAACCTGTATGTGGAGATCTTCTTTATCAGGAATCCACACATACAGCTCGGGAATCTACAGACTTCCACCACTGAAAATCGGACAACACAGAAGCCATACTGTCTTTTTACTTCTAAAATTAAGTTGGCTCAAGACCTATTCACATCCTTTGTAAAATCCCATCTCTTACCTTCCCACGGTTTTCCTCTGGCTCTAAGAGCTGACTGGTGCTGGGCTTATATGCCATCTTGGTTCACACCCCCTGGCGCTCTCGTCTACCAAGCCCCGAGTGGTCTATAGCCCTTTCCTTCATCTCCTCTCAGATCCTCATACATATTTCCTTTTCCTGGGTTTTATTTTTTGAATATTTTTGAGATACGACTGACATTTAACATTATATTAGTTTCAGGCCTACAACATAATGGCTTGGTGTTTGCATATACTGAAAATGATCACCACAGTAAATCTAGCTAGCATCCATCACCATACATAGGACAATTTTTTTGTTTCTTGTGATGAGGACTTTTAAGATGTCCTCATACTTTTCAGATCCTGTCATACTTTCCAAAAGGGTATGACCTAATGGTGCTATTTTAGTTTGCAGAGAAGCAAACACTTTGAAATGGTTACTGGCAACCCCAGATGCCGACAGACTCGCAGTCTCACCGTCCCTAGGGATTTCCCACAGGCTGATGCCCCCCCACACCCTCCCTCATGATACAACCCCTTACCTCCAGGCCACTTGATTTAACACCCAGGCCAAGGCTGATCACCATGTTTTTACAGGTCACATCCTCCCGCATCCTGGAAGACTTGGAAGAAACTTAATAGTTCAATTTAAAAACCACCGTCCCCTGTAGTGGCATGAAACAGCCAAGTGGTGTATTTTCTCACTGATACGGATGCTGCAACTTAGAAGGCAGAGGATATAATATCTAATGTTTTAAACGTTACTACTATTAATTTATCTTGCGATATCAACCACCTGATCATGTTTGACTAGACCTCTATGCGCATCTCCCTTTCACGGTCAAAGATTCAACTCTTCTGCTCTTGAAAGACCTGGAAAGATCTCTCACGGAAACTTTATTCCAACGCTAGGATTTCTAATTCATTTTTGTGTCTCTGTTCCTCAAATAAGATCCAACGGAAGCGCAAGATCCTGTCTCAAGGTGCTGCGCCCACCGACGCGTCCCTGAGACCCAGCACTTGCTGAGGTGTACAAATGGTGCGGGGCCCGGCACAGGTGTTTGTGGGTGTTTGTGCCACTTTCACCGGCTCAGAGCTCTGAAGAGGATGAGTGCAGCTGGCCCTCCAATCCCAGAGAAGCATCAGTATCCCTGGCATTCAGTGCTCCTGAAATGTGCTCCCTTTGGAACCACAGTCAATTTCAAGGGTGACGGCGGCGGGTGGCGGGCGATTTCTGAGGTATGAAGCAGAGCTGTATATTCTAATGAGGCAGGTTCATTTCATAACCACAAAGAGTGCTCAGAAGTATGAGAACTCAAGGTGGAACTAGATAGGCACCATTTGAACAATCTTCTCACAAACGCAGAAAAGTGCTTTTCATATCTAAACCCATGAGAGTAAGGCAATAGCCCATTGGAATGATGTTAGTTGGAAGTACGGAAAAACCCAGCCAGGAAACTCTTCTTTTAAAAAGCTTCTCTGGGCTTCCCTGGTGGCTCAGCGGTTAAGAATCCACCTGCCAGTGCAGGGGACACGGGTTCGAGCCCTGGTCCGGGAAGATCCCACGTGCCGCGGAGCAACTAAGCCCGGGCGCCACAACTATTGAGCCTGCGTGCCACAACTACTGAAGCCCGCGCGCCTGGAGCCCATGCTCCGCAACAAGAGAAGCCACCGCAGTGAGAAGCCCGCGCGCCGCAACGAAGAGTAGCCCCCGCTCGCCGCAACTAGAGAAAGCCCGCGCGCAGCAACGAAGACCCAGCGCAGCCAAAAATAAATAAATAAATAAAATGTATTAAAAAAAATAAAAAATTTCTCTGGGAACAGGCTGAAAACGCAAGTTCACAGTCCTTTAAAGAGCAATGTCCCTGTTCCCATTCTCGCTCAGCTCAGAAGGGTATCTTGGTCGTCTACGCTGGCTGCTGGTGGCGTTTCATTAAGTCAGAATGTGAAGCACATAAATAACAAGCTAATGACTTGAAAGTAAAAACCAACAACACTCTCCAGGTACCACTGACTTCTTTCCAAGTTAATTTTCTAGGTATCTTTGCTCCCTTCGGCTTATGACAACAGCGCCACTGCTGTCGCTTTTCTGTTGCTTCTCCCTTCCTACCATGTCAGACACATCTTACTATTAACCTCAGCCCTAAAAGCCAGGTCAGCGCATCCACATGTGTCCCTCCATCAGCAAGAGTAGTTCCTTATTCCATTTAACTCTGAAGCCTAAGAGCTCATGGATGACCCGTCAGCACTATTGTGTGTAAAGCTGTCCCACTTTGTATCGTTCCCATTAATTACACATAAGAGTCCTTTATAAATTGAAAATACATGTTGAAAAAAACCTGAGGGCAAAGCAGACTATCCAAATACGAGAGAGGGATGCACAGGGAACTGTACTCAATATCTTGTAATAACCTGTAATGAAACAGAATGTAAAAAAAAAAAAAAAGTATACGTATATGTATAACTGAGTCACTGTGCTGTACGCCTGAAACTAGCACAACACTGTAAATCAACTACACTTTACTTTTAAAAAGATGAAAAAAATATAAGAGAGGGAAAGACAGGTAGAGAACGAAAACATAATTCTGATTTTCTTCGCATGATTAAGATTTTAAATATCAAATTAAGAGCACATTAAAAATTCTAAAATGCATGATTTTTAGCCCAGCACTTTAGAAACCAAGCTGGCTCTACGGAAGAACACAAGCAGCAACAATGACATCATAACCATCCTGAGCTCATTTCCTGGTATGTTTAGAATTGAAAGTGATGCTACTTTTGCCTCATGGCAACGCCATCAGTGTATAGAATATCCCTAACTGCTCAGAATAACAAATTTAATGGTCTTACTTCTGCATTGAGAAGACCTCCGAATCCACACTGAGAAGGTTCACGAGAGAACTGAATAGGTTGGCTAGCTGGCATCCTGTAACACTACGTCAGCATAAACCAAAAGACACTACGTCAGCATAAACCAAAAGAAGTTGTTAAAACCTACCAGGAAAAAATCAGATGATTGATTCAGCTAGAACCGCCTTCTTTGTTAGGAAGTCCTTTAGATGATGCTTATCAGCCAGTCTGACAGCATGAGACAGTCTTTGCTAAAAGTAAGTATTCAATTAGACTTAAATGCCCAGGGCTGCTTTTTATATCACCGTTCCCCCATCAGCGCTAAAAATTTAGGTTTATGATATTCCATCATTCATTACAATTATTGTATCAGTCACTTGAAAATTATTTTCTCAATTCTATTTCAACAATAGAACAGCCCTTTATTATTATTATTATTATTCCTATCATTTGAGAAACCGGAATTATTTTCCCTTTTAAATAAGAATTTGAGGCTTTATAAAAGTAACTATTAATGATAACACCTAAGTTGTACTGAAGACTTATGTCATATGCTTTCCTCTGTGTCGATTTTACCGTATTTTAAAATTAATATGTTCAACATTCGCCCTAACCATTAAATAGGGTGTGGTAAGTATCATATCATTATAAACATGTGACAACAACGTTTGCAACGTTTTTTTTTTTTTCTTGGTTTATTAAAAGTCTGTTAAGTGCTACTCACTGGTGAGGCAAAAACCGTGAGCAAGTATCATGTCCTTACATTGCCTGTTGAGGCAGAGAAGTCTTCCTTGAATTAGTAAGGATGAGGCTGAAAGCTTCCTACCAACACAGGGTAAGTAGGCAAAGTGGTGGTAATGGTGTGTACGCGCCATGGCTGCGGGTGCTGCTTTCCAGGGAAAGAGGACTATAAAAAACAAAGGGCACCACCAGCTGTGGTTTGGAGTAACCCCGGCCCACTGGAAGGGCCCCCAGTGCACATGAAGATGGGTTACAACAGGGAAGATGATGGGTTAAGCATGAGAGAAGCAAGACTATGCAACCCCACATGGGCCATAGCAGGGATCTGGGTCTTTATTTTAGAAAAAATGGTATGTGTGTAAAAGGTTTTCATCAGTGGGGATATGGTCTCTTTTGCATTTGAAGAGATCATTGTGACTTCAGGGGAGGACAGATGGTTGGGGCCCAGAAGGGCTCCTGGGAGACCAGTGAACAGGACACTGCTCTGAAATCTGAGTGAGGATGGGCTTTTGAACACAGAAGGGAGGAAAAGGCGAGGGCTTGCTTAGGAGGGAAAACAATTAGACTTGGTAACAGATTAAATGTGGGGAGAGAGGGAGAGAGCAACGACACGGTGATGCTTGGATTTTCTGGCTTGTATCACTGAATCGAACACAGATTTGGGGTGTTGAGGCTGCAGGCTGTGTAGCCAAATCAGGGGGCAATTCTGAAACAGATGAAGTTTGTCTCCTCCCCCCCACCCCAACCTGTCTCCCAAGGCTTCCTTCCTGCTATATTGTCTCCAGGTAGAAACACTGTTATGCCACTGCGGGGTTTAAAGTGAGTGGGCTACTTCTCTCTGGGATACTTTAATTCCTCACAGTCATAAAATACTTGGCTGGTGGGAAGCAGCCACATAGCACAGGGAGATCAGCTCGATGCTTTGTGACCACCTAGAGGGGTGGGATAGGGAGGGTGGGAGGGAGACGCAAGAGGGAGGGGATATGGGGACATGGGTATACATATGGAAGATTCGCTTTGTTGTGCAACAGAAACTAAACACAGTACTGTGAAGCAATTATACTCCAACAAAGATTAAAAAAAAAAAAAAAAAAGAAAGAAAGGTCATTCTAGCTACTCTGTGAGGATTAGGACGGAATAAAGGGTGAAAGTGAGAATGTCAGTTAGGAGGTAAACACCACCCTAATAAGACACTCAATCAAATCCAGGCAGGAAGAAACACTTATGAATGACTAAAAGCACCACAAAGAGAAGGAACAAGCACATTATCTCAGAGGAAAGTTAAGTGGAAAAAATAATGACCGAAGGATTAGAAGATCTGGACTCAAATGGCATCTTCAATACCAATCAGCTGAGTGGGAGACAGAGAAAGGAGAGGAAGGCAGTCCAGGCCCTGGACCCTGTATGGGTCACTCTAGAGCTGGACGTCCCTGTTGCTTAACATCTCTGTGCCATGGTTTTCCTAGGAACTAAAAGGCAGATGATAGCTACCTTATGGCAGAGGGGTACTGGGAAGGTTAAGTGGTAACTTACGCCTAGTCAGTAGCTAAGTAACACATTTGGAGCAACCGGGCGCGCATGTGCGCGCGTGTGTGTGTGCGCGCGCGCACGCTGCATGTGCGTGTGCGTGCATATGCGTGTGCATGTGTGTGCATGTGCGGCGTTGGGGGCGCTGCAATCATTACCATTACAATATGATCTCAGGTAAGTCGTTTTCTGGGCTTCAGTTCTTCACCAAAATGGCAGGGGTGAGGGAACTTCTTTAGAAGACTATGATGCCTCTGCTAATCCTGCAAGTTCAAACCTAGAGGGGTGGGATAGGGAGGGTGGGAGGGAGACGCAAGAGGGAGGGGATATGGGGACATGGGTATACATATGGAAGATTCGCTTTGTTGTGCAACAGAAACTAAACACAGTACTGTGAAGCAATTATACTCCAACAAAGATTAAAAAAAAAAAACCAAAAAACCACTACCCTTGTCAACAGAACTCAGTCAGCAATGAAGAGACACAAGACGCTTGAGGGGCAGATTTCTTCAGGAGCTCGCGCTTTCTCAGTGCTCAACACTTCTAAGAATAAACCAGAAACCAAAAAACCACTACCCTTGTCAACAGAACTCAATCAGCAATGAAGAGACACAAGACGCTTGAGGGGCAGATTTCTTCAGGAGCTCGCGCTTTCTCAGTGCTCAACACTTCTAAGAATAAACCAGAATAAAACCAGAATACTCTCAGTTCACACATGTTAAAGAATATTTTGAGATAAAAAAAAGAAATGCCCATCAGCTTTCAATATCATTTCATCCAGAGTTATGAAGAAAAAGTGTGTCTAAAACACTAACTTTATTTTAAAAATTTTGTATGTTTGTTTTGTAAAATATGATAAAGCAACTCTTTAAAAGTCCCTTACTTAAAAAAGTATAAATTAGTCCCTTTCTAGAGTAAAGTTTTTGAACTCAAAATGTTTCCACTAGAGTCAATACATTAAAAATATATTATAATTGAAATAGTGAGTCTATTGTACTTAGGGGACCTTCAGCTCAAAATGTGGAAAAAAGAACTAATACATTAAGATTTCATTAGTATGTTATCTGTAGTACTAAAATTTTGATTAATTCTTTTGAATTTGGGACATCTTATCACACACACTTTTAAGTCACAGAAAAGTTATAATTTCTCTTGGGAAAATAAAACTCATCATGCCATATTTTTTGCTAAAAATTAATCTTGGCCATCTTCATAAATAGCCATAGTAAAACAGTTTATAATAACTAGTATGAAATAATAGTGAAGGTTATGAAAACGGTTAAGCATGATTTTACAACAATTTAAATAATACTGATAACAAGTAAGACTACCAAGAAAGCCCATGGTGGCAGAGGAAAGGCCACATCCATCCCACTTTTATTTCCCATGCTGCAGGCTCATGAGAAAAGACTTGAGTGATACCCCAAATAACTGAGCTATATCTCAACCTAGGTTTCTCCTCTGTGCAATAGAGAAAAGAGTACCTGCTCGTCCAGGTAGGGAAGAATACATGAGCAGTGGCTGGTAAAGCACTATTGTTCATTGTTTCCCCAAATGTGTTTGATAGCATGTTAGTTGTAGACTGCAAACAAATAACAAAAATTTGACACCAAATTTGATGTAAACCGTTAGCCAAAAAAACAAAAAAAAAATTGCTTTGTGATGCCTTAAGTAAGCTGATGAGCATGAATAATTTCCAAAACTAATTAATTAGGCAGCGTTTTTCAAATTTAACTTCCATGAACCATTTGTGTTTTTTGTTGTTGTTTTCTTTTATTTTTTAATAGAGTCACTCATGGGTCATGAAACACTCCATAAAGTGCTGCCATAATGCAATTCCTGACATATCCTGAGCAACTAGTCAAGGTCAATTTTTACTTTTTTCTTTCCCTGGTTAAGTCAACTGATTAGAACGTGGTGATGAATTTGAGGTCTTGAGTTCAAACCTAATATGGGACCGGTGCCACTCAAGGCTATTCTTAAAATTTCTTAGCTTCAGTTTATTTTTTTTTTTTTTTTTTTTTTTTTTTTTGTGGTATGCGGGCCTTCCTCTGTTATGGCCTCTCCCGTTGCGGGGCA